>NC_141617.1:44964651-45257151 GCF_047967505.1 Dipteris shenzhenensis
GAAAGAGACCATCAACAACAACGGAGGTGACATGGAAGAAGGGAAATGCATTGAAGAAGTTCAAGACTATAAGAGATGAAAGAGGAAGAGCATCTCCACATACTCTGATGGCCTTGATCTCTTGAGTTGAAAGTGGATATAGACTTATTTGATCATGATTCCAAGGCAGGGAGTGAGGTGTGGGATCAATCATGTTGATAATGGAAGGGAGTAAATGTTAATCAATGAGTAATCAGAGAGCAAACTATATGTTTAGGATATGTGATGAAACATTTTGTTTATAATGATATGAAGAGTTCTTGGACTTTAGGATTGTATATCTTTGGATTAGTTTGTCTATGGTGAACCATGTGCATATGGTCATCAAAAGCTTTGATTCTCTCTTAGTATCATTTGCAAAGCCTAAGGCGCCAACTCAATATGTAATATGTTACTACCCTCATCTAAAATCTTGGGTATGGGGGGACAAGGTCCATATATAATATGCATGGATTTCCTTAAAAAATTTCAAACGTGCAAGGGAAAAATTTGAAACTTTCATATCCCCCTCCCCACAAAATATAAGGTATATACCTTGAAAAATATGCAAGATTTTAAGATTTGTACATATTTTTCGTAATATGTGAGGCCCAAGGGGGGGTCTTTTAGATGAGGGGGGGTAAAACAAAAAATACACTAAAATATGTAAACCCATAATTAATGTATCTTTTTCATGTGTTACCCAAATTTCAAGGTGTAAAGACATATTTGAAGCTCTTTTAGTGTAGAACACAACTATGTTAATTTGAACAATTTCTACTCATGGCATGTTGTTAAATTCATCTCATACTTAAGATTTTGATAGGTTTTCTTACTAAAGGGAGTTGGCGCCTCAAGTTGCAAAGTCAATTTGGTTCTCTTTATGTTTTTATGATTTCTTGTTCATACATAGGGAGAATGTGGTGTTTGGGAGGAGAGTGACTTAAAGAAAAATGAGCAAAACTTAATTTATCCATGCAGCACCAAACTAGAACTCAAATCTACAAAACTATTGCTTGTATTGTCCAGCACGAACCCTACTTACAAGTCTTTTGATTAATCGAATTGCACATGTATTTAATCAAGGAATGTGTTCAAGATTCAATTGCTTATATATTTTGATATAGAACTCAAATTAAGATGGTTTCAAAGATGAAATGCTTAATTTTTCATGCTTTTTCTATTTGTGCACTCAATTTTGGTTACAACAAAAATCATGTCGGTGTTTGAGAAATCATATGCCAGCCTATGATTATGTTTTTCTAGGCTAATGTTTGTTATATATTACAACAATAATGATTGTGTTTATGGGCTATGTTTGTTATATACTCCAATAATAATGATTGTGTATGCTTGGCAATCAGATATATTTTTTTTTATTTCTTTCAAGAACCTAGAATTTGTGTAGTTGAGTTGAATCTTTACCTTTGCTTCATTATTACTAGCCTATATGCATCCATATACCCATAGAATTTGATATCTATTTATTTGTCACATTTCATACCATAGTCCCATGTGCCTTTATGATTTTGGCTAGATGAAGGTGAGTCTTTTTATATATTTTGCATAAATTAGTAAGAATACAAACTTAATAAGATTTTTTGTTAGTTATTATAGCAATGATTTTTGAAAGTTATGCATGCATGCATGTGCATGTTCACACACACCCACGTGCACACGCACACACACACACACATGTGCATGCATGTGTGCATGTGTGTTTGTGTGGGTATGTGTGTGTGTGTGTGTGCACGTGCGTGGGTGTGTTTGGACATGTATGTGCATGCATGCATGTGTACATGCACACGTGTGTGTGTGTGTGTGTGTGTATATGCATGCACGCATGCACATGCACATACATGTCTAAACACACCCACACACATGCACACACACACACACACACACACACACACACATACCCACACAAAATAATTTTAATTAGTAAGCATATCTCACACACACAGACACTTATTTCTTTTACACACACAAACATACATGTATACTTTTGCAACTATAAATTATTCTTTTATGTACCCCCCGTGAAATCACTCATTTGCTCCACTTGTGACTTAAACTTTGCTTATGGCTTTTTTTTTAATTTTTTTATCTAAGAATCCATATGGTTGTCTATATTCCTAGGTAAATTGATAACAAGCCAGGGAAAACAAGCCTTACCTGTCTACCCAGATGTAACTATGATGTTCTAACACCTAGTTTATTTGGATGGTGGCAGGTAAGTGGACCCCGACCTTAGAACCTATGCTGCCTGAGGATTCGATGTCTTTTTTCAATATTATGTTTGTCAAACTCAATATTATTAAAAATTCTTAATTTTGATCAAAATTTTTGCAAACTCTAGTTATGTTTTTTAACTTAGATGTCTCAAACTTTTTTTATTTATATGTTTTCCTTGTTTTCCTTGTTTTTTTTTTAATTTTTTTATCTAAGAATCCATATGGTTGTCTATATTCCTAGGTAAATTGATAACAAGCCAGGGAAAACAAGCCTTACCTGTCTACCCAGATGTAACTATGATGTTCTAACACCTAGTTTATTTGGATGGTGGCAGGTAAGTGGACCCCGACCTTAGAACCTATGCTGCCTGAGGATTCGATGTCTTTTTTCAATATTATGTTTGTCAAACTCAATATTATTAAAAGTTCTTAATTTTGATCAAAATTTTTGCAAACTCTAGTTATGTTTTTTAACTTAGATGTCTCAAACTTTTTTTATTTATATGTTTTCCTTGTTTTACTTTTTATCCAATAGATGGGTTTAATTATATGGCTCAATTATTGATGGGAATTTTTAGTCTAAACACACACTTTGATTTCCCAACTAGCCTTTGGTTGGGCTAGTGCCATACAGTTAATTCACATCCATTGGATAATTCTTCAGCATGGATAATCCCTAGTCATTTTGTGATCCGCCTTATTTTTTACTATTTATATCTATTTTGCAAAAGTGGTTTACGCATTTACTAGTGGCATCATTTTTTCATTTTGATATTTATCATATAGATCTATCCACTTTATTCACTTGTTATCAATAGGTGGGCAGTGAGTTCCACATGGTGGGCTTACTCCCTATCATGTGGTCTTACCCTCTGGGTTGGGGGTGCCTGCCCCCCCCTCCACACACACACACACATACCCACAAAAAATAATTTTGATTCGTAAACATATCTCACACACACAGGCACTTATTTCTTTACATACATACACACACACACACACACATACACACATGTATACTTTTTCAATTATGAATTATTCTTTTATGTACCCCCCTTTGAAAATCACTCATTTGCTCCTTACTCCACTTGTGACTTAAACTTCACTTGTGGCTTCTTTTTTTCTTTTAATCTAAGAATCCACATGGTTGTCTATATTCCTAGGTAAAGCGATAACAAGCCGAGGGGAAAAGGCATTACCTATCTACCCAAACGTAACTATGATGTTCTAATACCTAGTTTGTTTGGATGGTGGCAACAGGTAAGTGGACCCTAACCTCGGAACCTGGAATGCCTAAGGATTCGACATCTTTTTTCAATATTATGTTTGTCAAACTCAATATTATTAAAAATTCTTAATTTTGATCGAAGTTTTTGCAAACTCTGGTTGTTTCGTTTTTCAACTTAGATGTCTCAAACATTTTTTCCTTATATGTTTCCCTTTTTATACTTTTTATCCAGTTGATGGAATTAATTTTATGGCTCAATTATTGATGGGAATTTTTAATCTAAGCGCGTGCGTGCACCCGTGCACGTGCACACACACACACATACACACACACACACACACACACACACACACACACACACACACACACACACACACATGCACACATGTATGCATCCTTACATGTTGCACACACATATGCACATGCACAAGTACGCACATGGGTGCATGTGCAAACCCATGCATTCATGTAGATCTAGCATGCATAAAGGCACGTAGGCATGCATGCATGTGCACACATACACATATATTACATGCTTAGACTTAGGTGACATTATGACAAGGTTGTAGAAACCTTTACTCTTTTAAAACAGAGAAAAAAATATTAGTAGTGTAAAATTCACTCTTGAAATAGATATTGTCTTAATATTATTTATTAGCAAGGCTGTGTGTTGTAGATTATTTGAACAAATAATGAATTATTCATCTTAAACTCACTAAAAATATTATTATTCGGTTTGCCTTTGTTACAAGACCTATGATGGGCTCTATGTATATAAAAACCTATAATTTTTAAAACTATCTCAACATATCACTTTCCACACATCACAACAACATAGGGTCCTCTCATTAATTTATACCTTGACGTGGCATACTTTCATGTTCCAATTTTCTTTCCACTACTTCAATAGAATATAGACCAAAACAATTGTAGGGTGTTAAAGAAATCTATAAAGGCATGTAATGCTTGTCTCTCTTCACCATTAAGTAGCAAAATTCTTCTTATGCTCTTCTACATTTTTTGTGCATATAGTTTCCTAGTGATCCTATGCAACAAACCCTTATTTCTAATCATCTACAAGTGGTATTCATGATAACATTAGAGTTTGCAATATTATCTAGGTGACCCATGATATCATGCACGTGAGACGTGATTCCATAGAATTTTATGGATAACAAAGAAGCTACAAAAGTGAAGGAATTGCTAGGGGGGGGGGCGCATGCGCACAAGTGGGATGGGCATGATCTTGCAAAATGCTTATGAGGATGACAAGATGATAAGATCTTTTAGGTTGGATATATGGATATAATTTGTTATTTTTATAAAAAGGCAAAAGATTTCACCTGGAATCCCTTTGGCAAGAAAGGGTCCAATATTTGAATTTTGTGAATTATTTTGGTCACCTAATAGATTTTACTTTGAAAATTTTCTAATCCTTTTAGTGTTTGACAATGACATACAATTTGAGTTTGTTATGACACAAATAAATCTTTTTTAGCTCACTTTACATCCTTATCTTGGAAAATTTCCTACACATGTTCTTCAATTGACCTCATTGCCTAAAGCTGCCAGCTTGCCCTTTCTTTCTATATGGCCATAAGTGTTGCTCAAAGACTTTCCCTCTCCTCATTTGCCTTGTCATTCTTGGAATTAGACCAAGCCAAAACGCTGGAAATTCTCCTGGACATGGCATAATATCTTGATGGCTTGCTTTGCAATGCATCTATATTCATAGCAATACAATTCAACATAGTCTTTAGTGGAAGAAACAATGTCAATGTAAGGGGTTGTCAACAAGGGTTCAACATATTGCTTCCACATATTGATTCATAAGTATTGGCATGGTTCACCACTTCTATCACCCTACTCCACCATGAGATTCTTGCACTTGACTACTCTATGCAATTCAATTTGTTGCTCTACAAATTGGGAGTGTTGTTGCTATGGTGGGTATAACTATTGCTACTACTATGGTGGTTTCTCGGTTGGTTGTAAATTCACTTCTTGGAGCTTTTAGTGTGGACCAGCAAAAAGGTTTGTCTACAGATGTTTTCCTTTGATTGGCAACTAGGTTGGCAGTTTTTCACCCCTTCATTCGATACACTTTTTGTTTGCTTGACCTTAACTTCCTGACTTGTGAATCCATCTTTGCTATTGGAGCATCAGTCTCATCATAATCCTGACCATATCATTGCGCAAATCCTTTTGTAACTGGTTTGGATTTGTATCTTTGAATACTGCCATCTAGATTGTACTTCACTTTGTATACCCATTTGTTTGCTATGGCCTTCTTTCCTAGTGGAAGTTCATATAATTCCCAAGTAGTATTCTTATACAAAGCATCCATTTCTTCATTCATAGAAGTTTGCCATTATGGCTTGTCTACTGCATCTTCAAATTATACGGGCTCTTCTATAGCCATGATGGTAGTCGTAAGAGCATAGTTGGTGATTTCAACCTAAATTGCTTTTCCTTTCTGAGCATATGTTAATCTTGCTGGTGGTCTGCTTTCCCTAGTAGACCGCCTGAGCTGCTGTGACTCTACTTTGGGTGTTTCTGGCAATTCTTGCTCTTCTTCATCAACCTTTTCTGTAGATGACTGAGAAGTCTTTGCTTCTATCTCCTATCTATTTGAGGCTTTCCATCCTAATTCCTCATCAAAGGTTACATATTTGGAGATAATGACCTTTCGGTTGATGGGATCATACAACTTGTATGCTTTGCTTTCTTCACTGTAGCCAACCATGATGCATTTGCGTAACCTCGCATCCAATTTCATGTGATGATCATCATGTATGTGGGCATATGCTATGCAACCAAATATGCGGAGATGCCCAATGTGTGGCTTGTGTCCAGTGAATGCTTCATAAGGAGTCATACCCTGTATCGATTCAGTAGGAAGCCAATTAAGCAAATAGTTTGCAGTGGCTATTGCTTTTGCCCAATACTGATTCGAAATATGCTTCTCACTAAGAATTGCTCTAGCATTGTCTGCTAAAGTCCCATTCTTCCTTTCAGCTCTTACACTGAGGAGTATCTACACAAGTGAATTATCTTCGAATGCCATGATTTTTGTAAAAGTTCATGAATGTTGAAGACATGTATTCACCTTCTCTATCTGATCTCATGACTTTGATCTTTCTGCTTTTGTCTAGTTTTCTACCATGGCTTTGAATTCTTGAAATCTAGAAAACACTTCAGATTTTTCTTTCAAAAAGTAGACCCAACAATATTTGCTGTAGTCGTCGATGAAAGTCAAGTAGTAAAGTGAACCATTGATGTTGCGGGTCTGGGCATAACCCCGTACATCTGTATGAATCAAATCAAAAATACCTCGTGCATGAGAGGTACTTCTATCAAAGTTGATTCGCTTTTGTTTGCCGAAGCAGCATGCTTCGCAAACTTTTCCAAGAAACTATAGCTTCAGAATCCCAATTGCCATATTCTAATTCTTGAGATCTAACAAGTACTTGAAATTAACATGACCATATCTCTTATGCCATTTTGCAGATAGTGGCATCAGTTGCGGTTGAGCTGACATGGCATGTTTCTTTGGTACTGTAGATAGCATTCCGTATAAGTGTCCTTCCTTGACACCTTCTGCTACTAGCTGACATCTTCTGGATTTGTCTCTGATAGTGCATTCACCTTCGTCGAAGATGACTCGGTAGTTGTGTTCCGTCATTTGACCTACTAACAAAAGGTTCTTGTTGAGTTTCAGAACATAGATCACATCTTTAACCAATCCTTTCATACTAGTAAAATTGTTCATAGGGATAACACATGTCCCTTGAATTGGATTCAGTGTATTATCTGGTGTGTAGATGGCATTTTTCTAACCTTCTAATGGTTTCATCTCTATGAACCTTTCCTGATGATTTGTCATGTGAGATGATGCACCGCTGTCGATGTACCAAGGATCTTGATCTGCTTGGTCGACTTGATAATTGAAATCCTGTTTTGTATTGAAATCAGTGTCTAGGTACATTGTATCAGTTTGCTGCATTTCCTCGCTTGCAAGAAACATATTCCCATGTTCATTTGCAAAATGACTATGACTAGAATGTCCACCATGATGATTTCCCTCTTCCGTGGAAATCCTTCGATTACTAATGGATTGTCCGCCTTGGTCATACTGCTTCTTGTGGCAATCTCTTTCATAGTGTCCAAACTTGTGACATTAGTTGCACTGGATGTTTGACACGTTAGTGGATGCATTCCCTCGTCCTTGGAATCTTTGTTGGTTGGAATGATTTTCTCTTTGCTGATGCTAATGTTGTCGAGGATGATGTTGATGCTGATTCTAACTTTGCTTATGACTCTGTTGCTAATGATGACCACTTTTCTGGAATGATCTACCTCTGTCTTTGCCTTTGCTTCTGTCTGAAGCTGTGAATGTCTAATCATTAGAATTACCTTTGCATGCTTGAATCGCTTGCGTCCTGAGTTCTTCACCAAGTAGGACTGACTGGAGCTCTTCCTGTGTTGGAATTTGTTGTTGGATGGCAATACTCTAGACTAGATTCTCGTATCCCTCTCCTAGTCCATTCAGGATGACTTGAACCATTTCTGCAGGATTCATGTTCTCTCCTACTACTGCGAGTTGATTGTTGTAGTCTTTTATCCGGATGACATAAGCATGACCGGTTTCACTAATGTTGCAGAAACTTTGGTTGATTTGGTTTCTCAGTGTGAGAATCCTGGATGTGTTCTTGGACTCATAGAGAGCTGCGAACATATCCCATGCTTCTTTCGATGTCTTGACGGTGTTGAGCTGTCCTAGCATGACATCTTGCACATTCTGCTTGATTAGATGATATGTGTACTTATCTTTCTTATCCCATTCCGCCTGAACTTGGGCAATGGCAGGATCTACTACAAGTGTGAAAACTATTTGTGTAGTTGTAGATCCCATTGTAGATCCCGCTGTTGGTGCTGTGACAACAGGTGGAGTAGAACTAGTGGCTAGACCGTCCAATGATCTAGGTGTAGATCCATCAACATACTCGCATTTATCCTAAAGTACAAGAATGGTCTCCATTCGGTATTTCCATGTGCCGTAATTAGAGTTGTTTATCTTAGCAGATGCCTCCAAATTGAGGTTTCTAGTCGTAGACATGGTGCAAGAAATGTACTCAAAGTGTCGTGAAAATCACTGTATGAATCAACTGCAAAACACTGACTGTAGCAAGTGAAATCTGAACTGTCGATGAAGATACAACTGCAATATATATAATCCGATCTATATTACAAGGCTTATGGCAAATGATGCCGGGAATAGCCAAGAGCTTTACAAGGCTGAAATGATGTGCACAATGCCGTGAAATAGCTGAATAGGGTTTACAATGATGGCATGTGTGTGTGAAATCAAAACATGTGCTATTTGCCCACTGAACAAACTGCAATGCCTCTAAACACTCTAAAGTCGGCTCACTAAACTGATGAACGTTGGGTTTCAAGTAATGTGATGATGTGAAACCATATGTGAACGTAGGAACTGACTCCAAATAGGTACTAGTCGAGAATTTCGGGCATGGCTTAGATTGGCAACTTGGGGAGATTGAAAGCATCTCCTCTATGGCGATCTAGTCTACTCTAATCTAGATCCATACCAACCATCAATCTATGAAAGAACAGCAAGTAATTTCTTTTCTTTTTTTCTTTTTAAGTGTTGGGTCAGATGCGTCGATGTAGAGGCTGATGTACGTGTAGGAAGTGGATTTATCGACGAGGCTCAAAAGTGAGTGATACTTGCGCCAAATGTGTGTGATGTAACGAGCATATAGAGTTTGAAAAAAGGAGCGACTTTTCTTTTTGGAGCGCCCTAAAATTCTTCATGGATCAAGAGATACGACTTGATCTAGGTGGAGGGGCAAAAGGAGTGCAAATGTGCTCAATGATGATGTAGCAGTCAGGGGGTCACACGGAATGACTGTGCCTATGAAGCCATGTGCTGAGGTGGTAAGTGTGTTCACATGAAGTGCCTATGGAGCACTCTGTGTGCTTGTAGAGGTCAATGTTGGACTGTGCTACTGATGTGGCACTGGTTGACCTAACCCAAGGTCATGCTAACCTAACCGTTGTCAAACTGACTAACCCAAGTTTGGTTGACTACCCCAAGGTTAAGTTGACGAGAGTCAAGTGATGGTATGGAAAATGGTGATGTCAGCTGATGATGTAGCTTACTGACGTGACAGATGATATGGCCAGATGACATGGCATAGGTGACGTGGTAGATGACGTGTCACTGATGATGTGGCAGGCTAACATGGCATCTAAGCGTTGCACCCTTCATAACTACTGTCACAACGGCTCTTCCCCTCTCCCCTCTTCAACAATGTGTCCTGCTCCACATCTCAATCGTCATCGCCCTCCTTTGAAAGCCTCTGCATAATTGATTGACACGTGGGAGGATAAAAAAGAACCATGGTTTAGTTTCTAAACCTTGGTTGAGTACTTCTGGTTAAGATAACTCACTGGTCAAAGTCTTGCCACGTGGCAGATAAGGCTTAGCTCCAATACCATAACAAAATATGAAGAGAGGAGAGGAGAAGAGTGGAGATGAGAAGAGAGGGCACAGCTAGAGAGCACACCACAAATGACTAACTGTATATTAGATTTAGTTGAAAATGTAGAATATATACAAATCCATTTAGGGTAACGGTTAGGGCATCTAACCCTTTCCTTTATAGCACTCTATTGGGTTAGTGCTATGCACATATGATCACATGATGGTGCTATGCACACATGATCACATGAATGATGTTGAGCATGAACTCTCAATAGGGGAGTTGTGTCTTCGTTTGAGAGGGGGGTTGGTTTTAGAAGAGGAGGGAAGGGAGAGAACGCTGAGAGCAAGAGAGGGTCCGGGAAGGTTTTGGAAGGAAGAAGGGAAGGTAAAGTCAACGAAGGGTGCTCCACCTCTTTGGAAGAGAGGTTACAAATGAAGGCAAGAGACTGAATGGAGAAAGGGGCAAGGAAGCTCAGATTATCAAGGCACCAGATTTTGTGATCAAGTAAGGGAGCCTTCATTTTGATGTGTCTGGAAGGGAGAAGTGGTACACATGAAGCGAAGTTCTTAAGTTCCTTGCCATCGAGGGGTTGAGGAGGTTGGGAGTGAGACTGGGAGAGGGTCTCAAAGGAAGCTTTGTCCTCAGGGCAGAGGAGGTCAAGGTTGATGAAGTGGTGAAAAGTGCTGCTAGGAGGGGGAAGGCCAGCAAGCATGTGGAGTCGTTGGCGAGGCCGATACTCATCAAGAGCAGTAGTATCATTGAGGCCAATTGCGAAAAGATTAGAAGCGACTCTTTGAAGTCTTGCAAGAGCACCATCCGTTTTAGTGCGAGAGAATTTCAAAAGTTTAACCCAATCATTGAAGGAGAGGATTTTGATGAGTAAGGGAGAATTTTTTGCAAAAGCATTGAGATCGTGAGTCCTCATAAAAGAAAATAACTCAAAAACCTAAAAACGGGAGAGTACTGCTTGAGAAATGAGAGAGGGAGCAGGAAGTGGGTTGTTGAGGGTCTTTGATTGGAGCAAGACATCCCAAGAATGTTTCTGAAAAGAAGGGAGAAAAGGAGAACCAAGTTGGACCAACGAGTCAAAAAGCCAAAGAAAGGCCTTGATGACTTAAAAGTCCTATGTGCAACCGTCCAAAGTTGCACGAAAAAGCGTGTGTGTAGAAAACATTTACACCACCCCTTTCCATAGTGAAGAGAAGACAATTTAGAGTAAGAATGAGAAATGTTTTATTAATAAACTTTAAAATAAGCATCTACCAAGAATAAAGTAGCATCACTAGAGAGTGAATAATATTTTTTTTAAGAAAAGGGAAAATGTGAGCAGTTGAGCAACATCACTTTGAAGAGGGGAGTCTCCCTACCTGCCACCATCCAACAAGTAAAACAGTATGAACCGGTTTTAACTTTAGTTGGAAAGACAGATGTCATAAACACCCCTCCCTTGTTATCGGAGTCACAATAAAAATTAACACTTGGCCATACACTTATTAAGCTTAATGTAAAAACGAGATTGTTTGGATAGGAAATGAGTTTAGCGGTTATAGAAAGAGGAATATTGAACCTTTGTAAACGGGAGGTAGGTGAGAAAAGTGAGGAACGGTATAGTTATTAAACATCCAATCAACTTGAGAGGAAAATTTAAAACAAATGAAAAGAAAGAAAAATGAAAAATAATAATCTAGCTAAAGGTACGCAAAAAATAAAGAGATTTGGATGTGGATGCCAATCCACAAGACAGGAGATTAAGAGGAGGTGGGGGTTTTTGAGACCCCAACTAGTCTCCATAGTCAAAGACCTCGTTCACACTTAAGTACAAACCGCGAAGAAGGAAGTGATTATTGGACTTGATGTAGAGGTAAATAAGGCTAACATTCTCAAAGAGATTAAAGAACCTACAACTAGGCATGATAATGCTTCGAAGATCAAAATAGGAGACTCTCCGATCCTACAAGTTGAAAGGAACTAAGATATGGACAGCTGAAGAACTTGCCCAATATCAATTGGAAAATAAGGCAAAAGTATTTTCTTGAATCTGCAAAAACTTTCCGAAAACTCTCTCGTTACTGCATTTTTAACCAAAAAACCAAGTTTGATCCTAGCTGAGAATGAACACTACCGATATGCTTAACACATGCAAGTAGAACGTTGTTTTCGTCTACTAGGAATGATGGAAAATGGGCAATATACCGTGAGGGTGTAGATTAAGGAGTTTAAATCCAAGCCAAAAGACTGTCATAAACCAATGTATGGCCACCTATACGATTTTTCCAAGCCGTAACGTAGTACTCTAAATAATTGGAGCTGCTTTTTGCACTCCCGGGGAGCTGCCATGTGCCCTCCCTTTGCTGATGGTTTTTCTATTGTCCCATAGACCTTCGGTCTTCATGTGGACATTAACAGATTTCCTCCTTTCTTTCTCCGTGTATAGAATAAAACATGCCATTATGTATGTTAGCCAACGATTCAACTCAGGGAACGCTCCCTCTTTTGAGAAGGCTTCATGTGTGTTCTGAGAAGTCACAAATGAAAAAGTTTTATAGGAATACAAAATGGAATTCTGCAAATCGTAGTAATACTATAAATTCGAAAGCAAAATTCACAAGTGCTCTCTCCGAGGTAATTCCAGTTTCACGGTGCTGCAGGATCCATGGTTGCATCTTCATCAGTCTCGTCTTCAGATATGCAGAGAAAGTGTTAAAGAGTTTTTGCATCTCATGTGTGTGAGTAAGTACATGTGTGGGAGTCGGCTATCTGTAACGACGTGATCTTGCCTAAATCTGTCTCTCTTACTCTCTCAAGTTTATGCTTCTGCCATTTGTGCATCGTTGACAAAGCCATAGTGTTGTAATATCAACCCGTGAACCTCTAAATGGTGAAACTCTTCAAAACCTTCAATAGTTGCTCATAAAATATTTTCAGATTGTGCTTGTGGGACTTAACATAGAACAACACCTTGACACAACCTTAGAAACTGCAGGATGTGAACATGAATGATGAAGTAGAAAGCAAGTCTGTTTAACCTATGAACTGTATCTCCTCAAAACCTTTGCCCAATGACGTTTTTTGGTGACAGACTTAAAAACACGAAGAACGTTGAATCCCCCAACCACGTTGATAATTAACAAATAAATAAACGAACTTATACACTTAACGCTTTTTTATAAATACCAAAATTTTCCATTAGAGTTATTGCTTATCTGATATCGGCATAATGTCCAAGCTGTATAAGCAGAGCCCCTTGTGATTCAAGAGGTGCCTTTACATAGAATATCAATCACCAAATGCTCTCTCAATTTGGCCCAGCATGCAGCATCCAGTTGGCCAGGAATTTGCTTCATCTAATCCAATTACTTTATTAAAGTACTTGAGCATGAGACTGTTCAGAATAACAGCTCATGTCGCTCAGCCATCTATAACTTCTATCAATGAAGGTTCGTAGTCACTGGGAGCCTCAAACCCCAAAAGATTGATCATTGTGGCAGCAACATTAGCTAGACCCCCTTGAGGTAAATCCTTACGGAATTGCACTCCCTTTGCCAAACCAGGTCCTCCAATAGCCATGGGAACCTGCATGTAGTCAAGCCACCATACAGAAACAAACATGTGGAAAACCCTTAACAGATCATTTTGAATTTTTCAGAATAGCTAAAACAAATCAAACTACTAAACCAAATGCAAACGATCCCTTGTCAGACTCCCAGCAAATAAAATAGAAGTCTCTTCTCAAAATACCAAACTCAGTAAGAGGCAGCAATATTTGAGCACTTGGCTCTCCTAAGCAGCAGCATAGCTACAACTTGAAAAAGAACAATCCAAAACCTGTTAAAATTTGGGTTGTGGCATGTGCACACCTATGAAACATGAGAGGTTTTGCAAAACAAGCCAGTAATATCTAACAGACACTACATATAATATATAAAAAATAAAGGGAGGAATGCAAAATAAGAAGAGCATGCAACTAAGAGCCCAAATGCTAGCAACGACCCATGGTATTCCCCCTGCTAATGACATATTAACACAAAATAAGCCTAGGATTAGGTCTGAAAAGCAGCTGTGCGTGCAACCACAGATTTCTTATCCTTCTAACAGAGGAAAACCTATATATACCTTTGTAAGACTAGAATATATACCTTTGTAACAGAGGAAAACCTACCTATAAGCCTGAACAAAGGTTTTTAAAATCACATGCTTGACGTTTTTGTATAACGTTTTATCTACAGATCCACATCCAAGACTTTTTGGAGCACAAAGAGGATAATTTTTCCCCCTAGGGCAGAGGTTATATGCTACTGCCCTCTCAAAAAATTGCGACTCTTGATTGTACAAACAGTAGTTTCTGGTTCTAACAAAAGTAGAGCATTAACCTGCTACGTTCCTGGCTCTTGAACATGACCAAGTTTCTTCAAAATCGCCAAGCTACACATCCTCTTCTTGACGCAGTGACATTCACTCGCCCGCACATCCCTTCTTCATTATTTTAAATGTTTAAATTCCCGCTATTAGGTGAATTGATTTTATCTTGACTAATCATGCAACCGAGGACTCATGGGTGCATATGCTGCATTCAGCATATTTATCATCTGCCCTAATAAACAAAGTACAAAAGAATGCTTCAATCACATCAAACAGCAGTGGGAACTTATCAGAAATTTCGTCCAGCAATGAAAAAATAATAAAAACTAAGCATTCGTACCCTACTCTATCAGATTCCCTTTAGTCATCCTCTAACTAATTATTTGAATTTGTTATTTTGCCAAGGAAAGAAAATTATGCAATCCATGGCATACACATTTACCATTCTTCTTCATTGTCTAGAAAGTAAAGTCTCATTCGCCGAACTCCCAAACCAAGAATTTATAGCATGTGCACTCACCGGTGCACAAGTATGTGATGTGAGAATCTGTATTTGTCCATTTTTGTCAAGCACAGGCTGGGCTGTTTTAGGATTCCTTTTCACCATGTCTTCAGCATTGCCATGGTCTGCAGTAACAATATAAATACCCCCAACCTTGTCCACTGCGTCAAGCATCATCTGATACATAGACAGCTCACTAAAGTCAGCCTCATCCGTTGCATAGCTCAAATAAACCCCACTTTGCATCAAGAAAAATAAAGGGAAACTTCTAAAGACACCTGACAGCAACTCATTTCATATATATATGTTAAGGAAGTTCTTTATTTTACATACAACACTAATTCCAATGCATTCAATGCATACTAATGAATATTCCATAAATAATTCAATGAATTCAATAAAAACATTCGATTCTTTTACACGCATTTTCTCTTCACACTAATTCCAAAACATTCAATAAATACTTTTGTTTTCTCAGGACCAAATCTGCTTTCTAGAATGATATACTGCAATCCATGCCGAGGCTAGCAACACTTTTGACGACAGTTTCTTTAAACAAGTCATTAAGTATCCAATAAGCAGTAAACTGCCTTCAACCCCCAACACACCCCCCAAAAAAAGGCAATTTGAACTAGGTGTCCTGCTCCCTCCAACCAAAAGAAAAAGAAATTTGAAATATCTTTTAGCTAAGAATCAGTTCAGCAAGTTCACTGAAACCAGTAGAAAACCAAAAACAAATCGTGCAATCGCCTAAAATTAGTTTAGCAATATCTATTGAATCAAAAAAAAAAAAAAAACAAGGAGCCAAGTATCAGTTGAGGAGGCTCACAGGAAATAGTGGTCAACCAAAAGCAATCAAAATGCAACCATCAGATTTTCATGGAAACAATAGAGGCAGAGAAAGCACCTCCATTTCTGCATTCTACCTTGGACAGAAATGGCAGACGCTATTATACTGAGGCATGGAAATCATTCAAGACCACATATCACAGTCAACCTTAACACTAAGAAAAGGAGATTGCTGAAGTATGCTACAGGGCACAGCAGCCAAGAAGTGCACTGTTCACAAACCTCAAATCATATATCTAGATGAATGCGGGAACATGCCCAAACTCAATCTCCTCAAAACACAAAACATAGTGCAGTTTCAATCTCATGATAGTCACTCATAAGGTTGAAAACCATAAACCCCATCATGTATAGCAAGGACTAGCTACTATGACATCCCCACTGACGTGGTCAGCACCCAATAGTGGCTCTAGACCATAGTATAAACATATGCTCTCACACATACAAAACCACACACCCACACATACTTGAGCATCCATTTATACAAAAGTCTTCGGACTGAAATTCTGTCGGCACTCCAGAGGTGAAGGGCAGACTCGGCCATGACAAAGGCCAGCACTAAAGGAGAAGGCTAATCGAAAAGCAATCCACATTCTCTTCATCCAAGCTACAACTGCTTGTGGACTGTACGATTCCATTTTAGTCTCTTCGAAACAAGCATCCAAGCAAAAAGAAAATGCTTAGACCATCTAGCTGATAGGGTAACGCACCACATAAGACGGAAAGAATTTATCGCAATATCAGCAAGCCACAACATGGACGAGAACTTCACGAGGAACATGCCCTACCTCATCTCTGAAAACACAGCACATAGTCCAGTTAATCTCATGATAGTCACTCATAAGGTTGAAAACCATAAACTCCATTATGCATAGCACGGACTAGCTACTATGACATCCCCACTAACGTCATCAGCGCCCAACGGTGGGTGTATATACCTAGATGAATCCAGGAACATTCCCAAACTCATCCTCTAAAATCAACATAGTGTAGTTTCAATCTCACGATAGTCACTCATAAGATTGCAAACCATAAACTCCATCACGCATACCAAGGACTAGCTACTATGACATCCCCAATGCCGCCATCAGCGCCCAACAGTGGGTGTAGACCATAGTAAAAAAGTATGCTCTCACACAAACAAATCCACACACCCACACATACTTGAGCATCCATTTATACAAAGTCTTTGTACTGAGTTTCTGTCAGCACTCCAGAGGTGAAGGGCAAACTCAGCCATGATGAAGGCTAGCACTAAAGGAGAAGGCTAATCAAAAAGTAGTCCAAATCTCTTCATTCAAGCTACAACAGCTTGTGAAGCCTAAACGTTTTCATTTTAGTCTCTCCCAAACGAGCATCTAAATCCATAGTATAAACATATGCTCTCATGCACACAAATCCATAACCCATGGGCCACACATACTTTAGCATCCACTTATACAAAGGCCTTCATACTGAATTTTGGTCGGCACTCCGAAGATGAAGGGCAGACTCAACCATGACAAAGGCTAGCATTAAAGGAGAAGGCTAAACAAAAAGTAGTCCACATTCTCTTCATTCAAGCTACAATTACTTGTGAAGACTATATAATTTCATTTTAGTCTCTCCCAAGCGAGCATCCAAGCAAAAAAAATGCTTAAACCATCTAGCACAATTTACCCAAAAGAATACAATTTCACAAGACCTTCAAAACTTTGGAGTGAGAAACAACTCAATATAAGACCCAGCTACAAATGCAACATAGCAACAGTACAACTAGCTAAACTAGCTCTGCAGATCCTTAAGACTTTCTGTCACCAAGTTGTAAATACTCCTAGTCAAAGTTCCAATTGACCATTTATTTGATCGTAATTAAAGAGTTCTTTATTTATTTAATTATGTTCAAAGAGTTATCTTTGATTGGTCAAAGTATTGACTACGGTCAAAGATACTTAACTAAGATTAAGTGACCCTAACCCCGTTTAGGAAGACGTGGTTAGGCCAAGAGGGTTAACTACGGTTAACCAAAGAACCAAAGAGTTGACTTTGGTCGAAAAGTGTTGACTTCAATCAATGAGACTTGGCTTGCGCCAAGAGGCTTAACTTTGCTTAACCAAGATGTGCCAACTTCTAATTAAGGCACTTCAACTGTCGATTAAGTCCCTTAATTATGATCAAGAGGGTTGCCTTCGGTCAACCAACGAAGAGAAAAGAGGTCAACAAAAACTTTTATGAAAAACAAAAGGATTACATACTTAGCAAGCAAAGCAACACTTATGTCGTCATCAGTGCCCAAACATAAGCAGCTATACTAGGTTTCTAAAGCCTATGTGCTGAATTGTACTTTGTACTAAGATTTCTCTCTTATAATAAAATCCTTCGGGGGGGTCCAGCCCGACATGTTGTCCTGGGCCCTATTGCGTTGCCGAGAGAGAGAGAGAGAGAGAGAGAGAGAGCTTACAAAGAATCCACTAGGCTGATTTACGAGGTTTGTGTGGAGTGAGGTTTCACTTTCAAAAGGAGTAACTATGGCCCCAAAACTTTTATCTACACCAAGAAACCAGAACCCTACGAGTATCAGCTTGAAACCAAAAGATATCATGAAGCATGTACCATGAAACTTGCAAATATCCTCTTAGCATGCACAAAACTTGAATTTTGAATCCTAGACTTGTTCTTTCTTGTGTTGACCAAAGGCCATACATTGTATCTGAGTTTAGATAAATTATACAAAACTGTGCAGGCATTGTGATGATGACCTGATACCAAAAAACGGACTTAGACGTTCTGTCTAAAGCTTTCATTCCCTTAGCGTGACACAAAACAAAACACACTCTGGTATTTTGTGTTCACGAAACTTAACAGACCATAGTGACATGGGCAGATGAGGTGCAACAAGATCAATCAAACCCGCAATGGGAGACAATCAGGAGAATGAACCAACATTGCACTAGTGACTAAGAAAGGAAAACTTGAGCAATCTGGTTGCAGAAATAAATGTTTGACACGCATTCCAAGATTCTTACGGAAAACAATACTGACCTTAACAGCTTTATCAGCAGCTTCACAAGCAACAATTGTAGCCTTTAAGTCACCCGTGTGCCCAACCATATCACCGTTTGGAAGATTGACACGCACCTGCAAAAGTATACTTACTTTTTTAATAGCTGAATCTCAGAACAAAATTAGGTTTGCAACCACTCCACCTTTCAGAGAATGACTGCATACCCTATTATCAACATGCGCACCTGATCATACTTGCAACTTAGAATTGCATCTCTGGCTTTCTCCCCAATTTCAAGGGCTTTCATATTGGGCTGTACATTGAATGTAATCCCCTGATCACTTGGAATTTCGACATAGGTCTCCAGTTCATCGCTAAACTGCCCAGATCGGTTTCCATTCCAAAAGAAAGTGACATGGCCGAATTTGACGGTCTCACTGCAGCAGCCATCATCCAGTCAGCACAGTTAGCACAGTGAGTGTAAAAGGAGTCTTTTCGCCCATTTAAAAACCCATTCTGGGTCTTTCAACTCAGACCATACCTGCAAGCAAAGGTCCTCAGTCCATTTTTTGTCAAATACTCGCCCGATGTTCTGTCAATCTCAGGAGGACTGACCAAATAGTGACTTGGAAGCTTTAATTCGCCATCATACTGAAGCATACCAGCATATTTAATTTTGGGAACACGGACTCGATCAAATTTGTCAAAGTCTTCATATTCAAGGGCCTTAGCAAGCATAATCATGCGATCTGCCCGAAAATTAAATGTGACCACTGCATCACCATCCAAAATTGGTCCAACTGCCTCCCCACTTTCATCAACTATCACAAAAGGTGGGCAATATTGGTCATTGAACTTAGGATCAGCTGCCTTCAGCTGCTTAAGAGCTTCTGTCGCACTTGTGAATTTCTGAGGTGCCTCTCCAAGAACCTGAGCATCCCACCCTCTCTTCACAACATTCCAATCATTCTGCAGAGACATGACATTATAGAGCTCCATGAGTGGCGGCTTGAGAATTTTCTATAGAACAAAGCAAGCAATTCCAATGCACAACAGTGCAGCTCAGAGTCAAGACCTTGACCTTGTATGGACTCACAGTGGCTCAATTATTTTCAAAACCTTGCTAGAACTTGTGTGGAAAACGCGTCAACAATTTAAATTGGACAGAGACTCTCAATTGCAAATTAAAGACTAAGCTGACCAAAGTATGTCCTCAAACTACTATTTTATCCTTGTCTTTGGTCTTTTACAACGAGGCTATTCAGAGATGTAAACCCATCTACAAGGTTCAAATTGAAGACAGCAGGTTTGATACCTCATAGCGATCCATTGTTACATACATACGGCCACCACCTGAAGCAATCAATGCATCTACCCCTTGATTGCGTAACTCTTGTAGATCTTTCTCAAGTTCTTCCACAAATCCAAAGCTGGAGCCATCAAGAACGTCACGACCATCGGTAAGGAAATGTACACGGATCTTTTTTGCACCATGGGAAGCGGCACCTTTTAGAAGACCCTACACATAATGTGGCAAAGCAATAAACCAATTATTCCTGGATCCCCCACCTACCAATCATGGAAACCTCATTGGCAATGGCATTTAAAAATGGCATATTTTACTGATCTGTGGAAGCAATTCTTGCCTGTACTTGATCCAATCGTGAATGCACTCCACCATCACTCAACAGGCCAATCAAGTGAAGAGTGCCACTGGGGAAACATTCCTGAATATACTGGAATCCTGACCCCTTGAAGAGCTTTCCACTAGCAAGTGCTGCATCTACCAGCTTTGCCCTGCAGTCACGGAATAGTAACATAAGCACCATAGCTTACTGCATTAATGCACTTAAATATAAGCTACCCAAAAAACTCATTCATCAATGCTTTTAAGAACATGTTACAACGACAATAAGAACGTATCCAGCAGAAGAACTATAAGCTACTTCAGAGCTGATGCCTAACCTTTTTAAAGATATATCGATGATACCCAAAAGTGAGTAAACTTTTGCATCCCATCATCTACTCATCTACTGAAGAACACACTGAAGCTCACGGCATACAAGCAAGAGATACAAGTGATAAAAGTGACAAAAGATATAATGGCAGGCTTTTAAACTGGGAAGTTGCTTCCATATGCATGTCTTTGTGACAAGAGGCTGTCGTCGGCATCTAAAGCCAGGAGCAAGCACTGTTGAAGTCCTCTGTCAGTTCTCAACCAAACCAAAGGAGGATCACCTCACAGGAACAACCAGCTATGGAATCATGTATTGATCCGGTAGCGAGCTTGGAGGATCCTGTGATTCAGATTGGGCTGGAGATTAGGATACAAGGCGCTCAACTGCTTCAAGCTTGTGGAGGGTGCCATATCATGGATAAGCAAGGAGCAACCTACAGTTGCCATGCCTTTTCTATGGAGGCAGAATATAGGGCAGAGCGTGCAAGTCCATTTGGCTTACATGGATATTGGAGGGGATGGGACTTCTTCAGAAGTAGGGACGGTGCAATAGGAAGTACGAGTACGAAGGACAGGAGGATTACAGGATGTATCGTGGACTGGCAAGGCCTGGAACAGCAGCTGGAACTGTCGCAGGTCCGCATGGCACCTTTGGCCGGAGTAGGTCATCAAAAACAGCAGGTCTGAGCCACTGCAAGGGCCTATTTATAGCCCGGGAAGTAGGCCCCTGCGCCTGGACCACAAATGTATCAAAACAGGTCGATTTCCAGCCGGTGGATCTGCAGACCAAGTCGGGTCTACCTTGGAATTGTATCTAGATCCCCAGTCCATCCAACTAATCATCCACCCTAGGGATGGGGAACCTGTTTTTTTTAATCAACTCCCTGCAGTCGCATAATCTGAAAGTATTGTCCTTCACCACCAACAAAAAATGAGAAGCCAATGGAGATTGACGAGTGATGACACCTTTGTCTAACGGCTCTTGGAACTGCTTGGCAACCTCATCTTTCTCTGCCTATGATAATGAAGAAAGCAAGAGAGCTGAACAGAGTGAGAGCAATGCAAAACATGTGATAGAATGAAATAGAAACAACATACAAAGATGAGTTTTTGTCTAAGTAACAAAACCTTATCCTAACCACTAGTTGTTCTTAGGAATCCTAACTGTGGTTAGGGGAAAAAACCTGTAATGAGGGAAAAGTGCCCCGAACCCACTTATTGACATTACATTGGTCACTGCCTAGAATATGGCAATAATTCTAACACCCCCTTGCTGTGCCAATGTGATGATGTACAAGGAAATGATCAATCACCAAAAGGAGATAAGTTCAGGACACTACGAAATGCCTCAAACTTCTCACGTGGAAGTGCTTTGGTGAAAATGGCTGCAACATTGTCATGTGTTGACACATAGATCATACTAATCTCCCTTGCATGCAACTTCTCTGTGACATAGTGATAGTGAACCTCAATGTGCTTCGTGCGAGCATGAAACACAAGATTCTTAGCACTCATACTATCAGTGAAAATGGGAGAAGGACCCTTCAATGAGAGAGGAAGATCAGCAAATAAACGGTGCAACCAAACACACTCAACTGTTGCAGTGAAAGCTGTCCTCTACTCAGCTTCACGCGAGGATGTAACCATAGTAGCTTGTTTCTTGCTCAACCAAGAAGTGCAAGTATGTCCCAAAAAGAAACAATTGACACTAGTGGACTACCTAGTATCATAGTCTCCAGTCCAACCTGAGTCACTGTAAGAATGCATCTGCAGTCACCTCCCCTGGGAAACATCAAGCCATAAGACTTTGTGCCTTGCAAATAACGGAAGATGCGTTTTACAGCCTGCCAATGTGTTGTCTTTGGGCTGTGTATATATTTACTCACCTGTGATACTGAAAACCGAATATCAGGCCGTGTATTGCACAAATAAATGAGGCATTCTACAGCCTAGCTGTAGAGTGTGGCATCTACTGATTCACTTGCATCATACATAGTAAGCTTCAGCCCTCGATCCATGGGAGTGGTTATAGGCTTGCAATCTTGCATGTTGAACCAATCCAAGATCTTTTGCACATACTTGGATTGAGATATAATGATGCCACGTCTCTCTTTTATGAACTCGATCCCCAAATAAAAATGTAACAGTGCCCAAATCTGACATGTCAAATGTAGCTTTTAATTCAGCTTTGAAATCTGTAATTTTTTCTCCATTTGACCCTGTGAGCAGCATGTCATCTACATAAAGAATGATGACCCCCATCCTTCTTGATATAGAGGGTACTTTCAATTGGACTGTTATGAAGTCCATTGCTGGTCAGAAAGGCATCAATTTTGGAGTACCATGCACGTGGGACTTGTTTCAACCTGTACAAAGCTTTATTCAGCTTGCAAACTTTATGTGCATTACCCAATATTTCAATGCCAAGAGGTTGCTTGACATAAACCTCTTCCAATAAGTCTCCATTAAAAAAGGCTGCTTTTATGTCCAATCGATGAACATTCCAATCAAAATGTGCTCTTACTACACCATCCTTTTTGAAGGGAAACTTGTGCATCTTCCCAAGTATGCATCCCTTCACAGGCATGAGAGAGAGGTGACTCCAAGGAAACTTGTGCATCTTCCCAAGTATGGGCCCTTCACAGGCATGAGGGGGAGGTGACTCCAAGGGAGGCAAAGCATCAACCATAGCATGATTCTGAAGTGTCATCAAGCTACAATAACTCACATGCCCATATCTGGCATGCCATAACTCCGCATTCTGCATAGCAACAGTGGGAGTAGAAACTGCAAGTGCATGATCTAGTCTTTTCTCAAAAACATCAAGTTGAAAAAGACCACAAAACAGTGTGTCAGATAGTCTCAAGGCATAATCATCGTGTTTGTCTTGAACTGCACACTTAACATCCTCAAAGACAACCTGAAATCCTCCTTTATTGAGAGAGGACACTGAAAGCAAATTTTTCTTGATTTCAAGCACATAAAGCACATCATGAATTCTGAAATTTGTGCCATCTGTGGATGTAAGCCCAATCTCACCAATACCACGAACTGAATAAGAAGAATCATTTGCATAAGACACACTTTTTCCAACGAGTGATGGATGCAGAGAATCAAACAAACACTTCTTGGAAGTGATATGTTTGGTGGCACCACTATGAAAATACCAATTATTCAATGTCTCATGACATTGAAAGTGCATGCATCCTTAGAAGGGTCGTAACTGCAAGTCAAAAAAGCATAAGAGTCATCCTCAGATGTGGCTGTACTATCTAAAGAAGCCACCTGAAAATCAAAAATGCAAGTCAAAAAGGCATTCTTCTTCAACTAAGTTGGCTGAAGTATCACCACCATCATGTGCATGAGGAGTTGAATCTGAGACAGCCATGCTTGAATCCTTTTTGCCAAAGACAGTGCAGAAGGCGAGGCATCCAAGGGATGGCACAGGCCTCCAAAAGGACAGATCTGGAGCAACACGTAAGAAGAATATCGAAGGGAGGGGCTGCAAAAGGGCAGCACCCTGCCCTTATATAGGGTGCTGGCTGGTCGGCCATATGGTCCAGCCCACAGCCCCATACATGGGGGAAGAGTGGAGGGGACCAGCCAGTCAGCTGGCACACAAAGCAAGGGGGCTGGGCCCCCACTTAAATGGAGAGAGCACACAGCCCAAGATATAGGGCTGGTGGGGGCAGTTTTCAAGGAGGCTGAGTCAGCCAGATCCAAGGAAGCTGGTCGGTCCAATTCAAGAGGCCTTGGGCCCTATAAAAAGCAGCTCATTGCAGGAAATTCACTCATCCAGCAGTCCAGCAAGTTGGTGAGCAGCAGGAGCAGCTATACACACACCCTTAGGCCTACTTCCAAGAGGCAGCGGAGTACAAGAGAGGCTGCAGAGTGAGTAAGGGCTAGTACCTTGGCTGTCTCCTAGGGCAGTAAGAAGCTGAGGTCAAAGGACAGAGAATCTAAATACGCTCGAGGTGGGGCGTGGGCTCAAGTTCTAGAGATATGATAGTAGAAGTACATGATGGTAAGATCAAGGGACCCCGCTCTGGTGGGACTTTGGATCTCTCTCTTTTGTATTGTGTCCATAGCTTCGGACAGAAATATATTGTTTTGGTAGCTTCTATATCTAGCTGCATCATTGTCTATCTATAAGTATGCACATCTATTTGAAGCACGTAAGTTAAGAAGTTTGTGATTCCACACCCCCGCACACACTGTGTGAGCTCTTGGGCTATTCTATCAGTCTTCGGCTGTGCGTACCCTCTGTTGGTCCTTGATTCGAAGGCTCTTGGGAATCAACTTCCACGACTGGAGCACAGTGCCATTGCAAGGAGGAGGGTGACTCAAGCTCAGTCAACGTGCGTACAAAGTTCTGGCCTACAAAAGGATGAGTCTGCTTTTTCAATTTTGTTGTGTAGTTTGGTAGCAGAGATGGCGATTTCAGAAGCGGAAGCCTCTTCAGCCCCTTCTCTCCCTTCCTCCTACCCCAATTGAGTTCTTTCTTTCACCATTCCTAATTTTGGAGACTCTGGGAAACTGGATGAGACTAATTATCTATCTAGAAAGTGAAGATCCAAAGTCATTTAGTGGCTTGAAAACTATGGAAACCGATAACGGGAGTGGAGGCGAAGCTAGAGGATGTGGTGGACAACAAGGGGAGGATACTTATATCAGTAGATGCAGAGGAACTCGAGGCATGGGAAGATAAAGATGCCCACGCCCATCGTGGGACTACGGGGCGGACTCTGTGCTGCCTCACATCCAGATGACTCACACGTCAGTAGATGCATGGGCCATTCTGAAAAATCTATACGAGACAAGTAATACATCCCGGATCAAACTTCTTCAACATCAGCTCTACAAATTTGATATGGATGAGGGAAATCTTCAGCATCCCGGATGTTATTAATTTAAGCCTTCATAGCATGCTATGGAGAGAATCTGCTCTTCATATGTCTCAGGTAATGCGAGATTGGAAGGAATGGGTCTCCTTCGAAGGCAGAAGGGGAAGTGTGGGTGCTTCTTCAAATCTCGGACACAGATTGCTAGAAGGTGATGAACAAGGTGTACTGAAGCTAGAAGAGTACTTGCTTGACAGCTCAGTGAGAGTCCATGGTCCCAAGTTATCTGGAAGTATTCTTGGGATTTCATTCTCGAGATGGTTCTTTGGTTGCGGACCTTGCCAGAGGAAGGACGGGTCGAATCAGATCCTGAGAGTATGGTGTCCAAAAGACTCCAGGCTGTCCACTCATTATGAGGGGACAACTGGAAGATCGTGGCGTCTAGATTGCTCAAGTTCGAAGGCCGGAATGTGACTGAAGGTGGTGGTGCCATCGGGTGCTACCTTGGATGGACCTATGTACCAAGATGGTTTCCTAGTGCAACTTCGGACATGAAAGAGCAGAAGCCACTGGTTGAAAAGCCAAGAACCGGAATTCACTGTTCCGGAGGGTTCCATCATGAGAGCTGCTAGGGCAATGTCATCAACATGCTGGCATTGATGATTGGACCGAGATGTGCCGTTGAGAGGGGGTGTTGAAAAGGTCACCTCCCCATTTGTAAGCCCCCAAATGAGGAGAGCGTGGGGGAGGGAGACAGAGAGTGGAACATGCCCAGAGAAGAGAGAGAGAGAGAGAGAGAGAGAGAGAGAGAGAGAGAGAGGGGGGGGGGGCTGCCACATGGGCAGCACCTCACAGGAGATGAAGGCTGCAACAGATGGCGCCAGAGACAATGCAAAAGACAGGGCATCCAAGGGATGGAGCGGGCCTGCAAAAGGGCAGATCTGGAGCAGCAGGTAAGAAGAATATCCCGGGCCAGAGGCATCTGGGAAGAGCAGGTCAAGGGCCCGCAGTAGGGCCTCGCAGCAGCAAAGGGAGGGGCTGCAAAAGGGCAGCACCCTGCCCTTATATAGGGCCAAGGAGCTGGCCGGTCGGCCATATGGTCCAGCCCACAGCCCCATAAATGGAGGGGGCAAGCCAGTCAGCTGGCACACAAAGCAAGGGGGGGGGGGGCATTCAGCTAGCACACAAAGCAAGGGGGCTGGGCCCCCACTTAAATGGAGAGAGCACACAGCCCAAGAGGAGCTGCCCACAGCCCAAGATATATCGCTGGTGGGGGCAGTTTTCAAGGAGGCTGAGTTGGCCAGATAATTCAAGAGGCCTAGGGCCCTATAAAAGCAGCCCATTGCAAGGCATTCACTCATCCAGGAGTCCAGCAAGTTGGGGAGCAGCAGGAGCAGCTATACATACACCCTCAGGCCTACTTCCAGGAGGCTGAGGAGTACAAAAGCGGCTGCAGACTGAGCTCTACTAAGGGCTGGTACCTTGGCTGTCTCCTAGGGCAGCAAAAAGCTGCAGTCAGCGCGAGGTGGAGCCCGCAGGCTCAAGTTCTAGAGATATCTGGCAGATAGTAGAAGTACGTGGTGGTAAGATCAAAGGACCACGCTTTGGTGGGACTTTCTTTTGTATTGTATCCATCGCTTTGGTCGGAAATATATTATTTTGGTAGCTTCTATATCTAGCTGGATCATTGTCTATTTATGAGTATGCACATCTATTTGAAGCACATAAGTTAATATACCTAGATGAATCCAGGAACATTCCCAAACTCATCCTCTAAAAACACAACAAAGTGCAGTTTCAATCTCACAAGAGTCACTCATAAGATTGAAAACCATAAACTCCATCACGCATAGCAGGGACTAGCTACTATGGCATCCCCACTGACGTCATCAGCACCCAACAGTGGGTGTAGACCATAGTATAAAAGTATGCTCTCACACATACAAATCCACACACCCACACATACTTCAGCATCCATTTATACAAAGTCTTTATACTAAGTTTCTGTCGGCACTCCGGAGGGGAAGGGCAAACTCAGCTATGACGAAGGCTAGCACTAAAGGAAAAGGCTAATCAAAAAGCAGTCCAAATCTCTTCATTCAAGCTACAACTGCTTGTAAAGTCTAAACGATTTCATTTTAGTCTCTCCCGAATGAGCATCTAAATCTAAATATAGCTGATAGGGCAACGCACCAATCAAAAAGTAGTCCAAATCTCTTCATTCAAGCTACAACTACTTGTGAAGTCTAAACGATTTCATTTTAGTCTCTCCCAAACGAGCATCTAAATCTAAATCTAGCTAATAGGGCAACGCACCATTTAAGATAGAAAGAATTATCGCAATACCAGCAGGCCGCAACTTGGACGACAACTTCACAAGGTGAAATTTGCATGTCCGCTAATACGGCAGAAGCATATACCTAGATGAATCCAGGAACATTCCCAAACTCATCCTCTAAAAACACAACATAGTGTAGTTTCAATCTCACGAGAGTCACTCATAAGATTAAAAACCATAAACTCCATCACGCATAGCAGGGACTAGCGACTATGACATCCCCACTGACGTCATCAACGCCCAACAGTGGGTATAGACCATAGTATAAAAGTATGCTCTCACACATACAAATCCACACACCCACACATACTTCAGGAATCAGCATCCATTTATACAAAGTCTTGGTACTGAGTTTCTGTCGGCACTCTGGAGGTGAAGGGCAAACTCAGCCATGACGAAGGCTAGCACTAAAGGAGAAGGCTAATCAAAAAGTAGTCCAAATCTCTTCATTCAAGCTACAACTGCTTGTGAAGTCTAAACGATTTCATTTTAGTCTCTTCCAAATGAGCATCTAAATCTAAATCTAGCTGATAGGGCAACGCAACATTTAAGATAGAAAGAATTATCGCAATACCAGCAGGGCGCAACTTGGACGAAAACTTCACAAGGTGAAATTTGCATGTCCGCTAATACGGCAGAAGCATATACCTAGATGAATCCAAGAACATTCCCAAACTCATCCTCTAAAAACACAACATAGTGCAGTTTCAATCTCACAAGAGTCACTCATAAGATTGAAAAGCATAAACTCCATCACGCATAGCAAGGACTAGCTACTATGACATCCCCACTAACATCATTAACACCCAACAGTGGGTGTAGACCATAGTTTAAAAGTATGCTCTCACACATACAAATCCACACACCCACACATACTTCAGCATCCATTTATACAAAGTCTTCATACGAAATTTCTGTCGGCACTCTGAAGGTGAAGGGCAAACTCAGCCATGACGAAGGCTAGCACTAAAGGAGAAGGCTAATCAAAAAGTAGTCCAAATCTCTTCATTCAAGCTACAACTACTTGTGAAGTCTAAACGATTTCATTTTAGTCTCTCCCAAACAAGCATCTATATCTAAATCTAGCTGATAGGGCAACGCACCATTTAAGATAGAAAGAATTATCACAATACCAGCAGGCCGCAACGTGGACGAAGACTTCACAAGGTGAAATTTGAATGTCCACTAATACGGCAGAAGCATATACCTAGATGAATCCAAGAACATTCCCAAACTCATCCTCTAAAAACACAACATAGTGTAGTTTCAATCTCACGAGAGTCACTCATAAGATTGAAAACCATAAACTCCATCACGCATAGGAGGGACTAGCTACTATGACATCCCCACTGATGTCATCAGCGCCCAACAGTAGGTGTAGACCATAGTATAAAAGTATGCTCTCACATATACAAATCCACACACCCACAAATACTTGAGCATCCATTTATACAAAGTCTTCGTACTGAGTTTCTGTCGGCACTCCGGAGGTGAAGGGCAAACTCAGCCATGACGAAGGCTAGCACTAAAGGAGAAGGCTAATCAAAAAGTAGTCCCAATCTCTTCATTCAAGCTACAACTGCTTGTGAAGTCTAAACGATTTCATTTTAGTCTCTCCCAAACAAGCATCTAAATCTAAATCTAAATCTAGCTGATAGGGCAACGCACCATTAAGATAGAAAGAATTATCGGAATACCAGCAAGCCACAACTTGGACGAAAACTTCACAAGGTGAAATTTGCATGTCTGCTAATACGGCAGAAGCATATACCAGATGAATCCAGGAACATTCCCAAACTCATCCTCTAAGTTAAGAAGTTTGTGATTCCACACCCCCACACACACACTGTGAGCTCCTTGGCTATTCCTCCGCTGTGTGTGTCCTCTGTTGGTCGATTTCTAACACCTAGTTTCAAAGGCCATATATATAGTTTCAAAGGCTGCAACAACATGCTCTTGGACCAAATTGAAGGGCATTGAAAGCGACGACAAGTGGCTGAAATCACGATAAATGAAATTGAAAAAATACCCCTACATTTTCTAAACTAGACTCGGCCGGGCTAGCAGTAACTGAGCTAAAACAGACATTCGACTTTACAATAGTGTCCTTGACGTCAACTCAAAACCATTAAAACTCAATCTCATAAAGACTCACCCTTGTTCGAAAATTCTCCCCGCCCCAAGAGCATTGTGTCCAACTTCACTGTTGCCCATATCCTCCTCCGTGGGCAGGCCGACAGCAGGCCCGTGAGCCCTGACTAGCCTCCAATGTTCTGGTGCCCCCTGCAAAAGTAATTTAACAGCCTTGTCTCTCAATTGAAGTGGGAAAGGCAGACATATAAACATTTTAGGATCTAGCAATTTTCATTCAAGGTCTTCCTAAATCCTAGAAAGATAGAACGGAACTACGCAACTCGTTGCACCAGATTCCCGGGAAGCATCCAGCAGAACAAATTAGATTCCACTCCATTAGGGTCGCGATGCTTTCAGATGAATCATTAAGCGGATGACAGAAGGGCTTTTTCTGTCAAAGATTCACTGGGTTTGTGGGGGAAACCTTTTTTAGAGAATCCATGGTTGGCGTGTGCGCCACGTGGATGGCATTGTATTGATCGGGCACCTGCTCGCCCCAACCATCCAGAACGATAACAGCAACCGTCTTTCCCTTGGCAAGTTTTGGGTGCGGAGGAAGCGTCCATGAGCTGGGGCTGAGGCCGTTCATTCTGCGAAGTGGCGGATGAGAAGGAAATTGTCGGGAGGCGATGCAACTGTGTGAGTGTGTTTAAACTTTTCCGCGAGTTACGTAAGGTTATTAAAAAACGAGCAGAGAGATGCCGAATCCAAGGCCAAAGCGATCGCAGGTGATGAAGGCGACTCTTCCGATCTGCAACCGAAAAGATGTGAAGAAGAAGGGGGAGGGGTGATAGAAACGGAATGTGGGAGAGGGAGGGAGGAGTGGCTGAATGAAGCAGCAACAGCAGGAGAGGAAACAGGGGAGAATAATGCGGGGGAGATGCGTTATGCGTTTGCTTTCAACGAGGTAATAAAGTAAAGTAAAACGAAGAAGAGAAGAAGGTCTATACCGACCGATTATGAAGAAAACGCCACAGTCTGCACACCCTCATGGCCTCCTCTCTCTCTCTCTCTCTCTCTCTCAGCCCTAAACTTCGCACAAACCACTCCTCATTTTCCTTTCCACGTGTCTCCCCCCTCCATGCACACCACCACTTTTTGTGCCCCCTTGGTTTTTATGCACCATTAGTAGTAGTTTCTTTGACGTTCACACCACCATCATCAACGGCCGCCCCCCTCTCGTGCAAGATAACTTCCACCGTCCCATCACTGCCTCTTTATTCCAAAGACGATGAAATTCGTGGAGTCCGATGTCAACGTCAGAGTGATATCATGAAATCTCGATGGAGGATTAGTTGCAGGTCACCATTTGCACAGAGAAAGAACAGACATTGACCGAATTCAACTGGTAACAATGATACATTGTCAGGTCTCCTGTGGGCCCTCAACGACCGTGAAAAGGCCAAGGTTGCCAAATCATTGTTACCACAATGGCTCGCAACGACTGACACCGCTCACCAATGCTTGGATCCGCACTGGCTACTCAGAGTCTAGCCATCCAACTTACCCATGGATGCACTAATGTGCTTTCCCAACACGATACACTCTTCGAGTTTGTTCATCCCCTTAGGGGACGATCACACAAGCCTTCTAATTCATGAAGCTGTAACATCCCCGAGTCTCTTAAATAATCTGACCAAATTGTTGCTTCTTCCCATTCAAATTTTAGCCTCTTCTCCAGAGGAGGGGCACTGCCTTGAACCTCCTTGTTTAAGTACTCATTGGGCATTCTATAAAGACCCTCCATCACAATCACCCCAACAAGTCACTTTTAACTTGGAAAATTGAAAGTCTCCTAGAAGCCTCAAGTAACCCTGCCCCCCTGGTGCTCGATAGGTTTAAGGCGAGCACGGGGGCAGCGGCAACAAGGGAGCTATTGCAAATATCCATTTAAGGATGGCCTTGATCCCCAAATCCCTTTTCGATCTTAGCTCAACCATTACATCTCCAAACCTCCAAAAATGGAATATTAAAGTCTACAATTCACAATTCGCTTTTGACCTCCTCTATGACTAGAAATTAAGGTGGAGCAAGATCCATCCTTGATTGGAAGCTAAAGTAGAGGCATGTCAAGCTAGCTCCCAAGCACTTTAATGGCCAATGAAATGGGGCAGGAGGTTGCCTCTCCCCCCTTTTAACTACACCTTGACACACGTGGCTCCTCACGAAGTTTCTCCACCACATGGCAGGAAAATCCACATGGCAAGAAAATTGAATGTATCAACATTCAACCTCTAGCAACCAACATGCTTTAAATAATGATAGCTCCAAGGATTTTTTTTCTGCCCAATGGACATCATCAAGATAGCACATAGCTTGAGAGCAATCTTGCTCTGAGAAAAGCAACCTACCTAGCTTTTACATATGATACTCTGCTACAACCAAGTGGTTTTATAATAGACCCAATTTCACCCAAATCTTTAAAATTTTATAACTCAAAATGTGTAACTTCGAATCAAGCAGGATTTACCACAATAGAGAGAGGAAAATTCATGTTTCACTAAAAACAATTATCTAAAATTGAATGAAAACATTACACATAGACACACACATATTCCCTGCAAAAACAAAACATAGAATTAAAATATAGTGTACAAGACATCTTCTTTTATGCACCCAAAAAAAACCTCCCTAATTAGGTGGAACATCATGGCCAACCAGGTCCTCTTGGCCACAAGTTGGTACATAGCCTTCTATTGGAGTTTTCACAAAGGATGCATGGGACAACCCAGGTGCCCCCTAGTGCGCAATTTTTTATGGGCACCACAAGGGCCGCATGTTGGGACAGTGGACTCATACTAGTTGGGCATAATGGAATAATGACCCAGCCACTTCTCTTGAAGTAGGAGTTGTCTTGCCATTGAGATAGAGGTATGGGCAAGAGCCCTCTCCCACATGAGAGGGGCATGCATACGAATGCATGAGATAGACTCCATCATCCTTGAGACTTGGAGGGATGGAATTCATAGACCCCCTGTGCATTATTATGGGCAGTTCTCCAGGACACAGGTGCCTCATGGGATCTAATATTGGCATCGAGCCCTTGGATCCTCCCACTCCAAGCATTATAGAGTGGGATCAAGGGTGCTTCTTTAGCCATGGTGGGATCAAGGGTGCTTCTTTAGCTAGAGTGGGATCAAGGTTGCTTTTTCAGGCATTATAGAGTGGAATCATGGGTGCCTCAGAGGATCTAATATTGGCATTGGATCCTTCCACTCTAGGCATTATAGAGTGGCTTATTTAGCTAGAGTGTGATGGAGACCCAAAGATGGATGGGGCCCTACACCTACTTGAGTGTAAGAGGATCAGATTAGTGGGCCACATGGGAAAGGATTGGACCATTGACCCAACACAACTAACTTCGAGGCAAGATGGGTGATGGTTGTGCCTCTAGTTGTAGGGGGTTGGTCCCATTTAGAATCATAATGGGATCCAAGCGATTGGTTTTGGCCATCCATAGCAAGGCATTGAGAGAGATATGTGGGGGTGCCCTTCTTCTTGTACATGACACGCATTGGGCCTGAGGAGGCTGCACTGGACCCTTTTAGAGAGAAGCATTGATTGGGTAGCAAGTGCCCTAGGAGGTCATCTTTAGATTTTGGTTGTGATAGTAGATTAATTGTTGGGCATGGAAGACTACTTACTTGCTCTAAATCATTGCCCATGGATCTTCCTTTTGTAACTCGTGGCTGGAGCAAATGCAGGATGACGTGAGGTGCCACTATTTCATGGATAGCAATGTAGAGATGATACCACATTACCTATGAAGTTGCCTCATAGCATAGAGGATATGGTAGGGGGACCTTTGCATAGTGGCTAGGATGCAGAGGATGCAACAAGACTTTACTTAGGGGATAGTAGCCTTGTTAATGGAGGGGGCCCATGCCTTTTCTATTGACACGGTCACCCCAAATCAAAGGGTTTTTTTAATCAACATATAGGATGTGACTCCCCTTCTTGGTATCATCGTGCTACTTTCCTAGAGGACAAGGTTTGGAGACAGTATCCAAAATCACTAATTGGAACATCTACATTTCTCATTGAAACTTGGTCATGGGAGGCCATGAGGTCCCCCCATCAACCACCCTCATTGCCATTTGGCAAGACATCATCTACACCCTACACGCCATTTGGGATTGCGGAAGTCAAGATCTCAAGTAATCGTTTGACAAGAGGGCATGTTTCTTGAAGGCTTGGCCTGCAAGTGTCTTTTATGTATACACAAAGTGAGGTATTAACTACATGTATAGACCCCCACCCTGCTTGTTGGCCCTTATTCTAGAGATTCCCTAGGTAGTGATCTGGGTTCCCTGAAAAGATGTTGGCTGATAACCAATTTGTCCCCTTTAAATGTTCCCATGATTAGCGCCACATGGATTGATGATTTGTATGGTTGTTTTTCAAGAATTAATAGAAAGTTCTTTGTTTTGTGAAAGAAAAAAGGAAAGAGTGACATTGTGGTGGTGTTAAGAAAAAAGGAGGGAGTGAAGTTGTGGTGTTAAGAAAGTATTTTGTGGTGGTAGTTAGCAAGTAAATTGATACATCGAAATAATGGTGTTCTACTTGATGCTCCTACCTCTAGGTTGCTTCTCATAACTCTTTTTTTGTTTTAAACATCTTACATAGTTTCTTCACTGTCTATCTTTTAGAACTTTGTCTTTCACTAATTGTTTTGATGAGGCAATATCTTCCATGATCGTTCTTTGCTACCACTTTTTGGCTATTTAAGAAGTATTGTTGGTTTCTCTTCCCTATAGGCACTTTTTTAAACTACAAGACAACCAAAGCTTGATTACTACACAATTTTTCATTAACTAATGGCCGGATCATAGATGAAACTACAAATTGCATAATTTTAATTGAATGGTCAGATTTGATAGCAATTTGCTTGAGAGAAAGTACCATAAAAAAAGCTCAATGCATAACTTCACACCTCATCTTAGCTATAAGGCAACTAATTTAAATGCAACAAGCTTTGACATTAGGAAATTGAAATTCAATGATTATATTATAAATGGAAATGAGAAAGAAAACTTTTCTAATGGTGGAATTGAAAATCATTCATATTCACTAAAAAGTACTCAATGTGTAGCTCCATAACAATCTTATTGTTAACTTCTCAAGATTGAACATAGTGTAGCATATTTTGAGTGACAATTTGCAAGAGGACTTAGGAGTATGCAAAGGGGTAATCCTAAGACAAGCAGCTTGAAATGGGATAAGCCTTAGTGGTAATACTTAGGGGGAAGCCGGGAGGTAACCCTTACAATTGTCCCAAACTTACAATGGAGAGTCAACACAAATCCTACTCACCACTTTTAATAGATCAACTAGCTGTGAAGTGTAACACATTTGGTAGTAAAATTCTCTCAAGAGATTTGTGCTACTATAAGGGATAGCCTAACCTGCAAGTGAGTTGAATGTTTGAAATCATAAACTACTATCATGCATTAGGCACATAAGTCAATTTCATATCTTCAAGTATACACACACTTTCTTTGGTGCAACTTATAGAAATTTTACAACATGCCATTAAAGACACTGATAATTGATTATCTACAACAAAATTATATAGCATGGCACTGATAATTCATTGTTTGCAACAAAATTCAAAATGTCATAAATTAGTCTTTCAATCATTTAGGACATTTTGGTGAGCTTTCCAATAAATATGGAATAAAATTATGGCTAGAACAAATTGTTATGTGTTAGTTATTTCAATTAGTGGGAGATTCGTGGTATGATGCAAATCTCTTTATATTATTTTTTGGAGACAATACGTATTCAAAGCCAACAAGTCATATTCTAGATCATCTTACATCATGCTTTTTGTCATTAGGAACAAATTATTAACATTTTGTGAAAACTCAACTTGATAATATGAGATCATGAAAAAATAACCCTTAATATATTTTCATGTCTTCCCAACTATATGAAATAACATACATAACTGAAAATGATTATAGGATATCACAAAAATTTGGCCTAAACACTTTATCATGCCTTTCTAGCTACTCAACATAACATACAAAAATGGAAATGATTATATGAGATTACAAAAAAACATCCCTAAACACATTTTCATGCCTTTCCAATTACACTAAATAATGTATGAAAATTGAAGTGTTATCTAGCAAGACTATATTGGTTCAAACTTTTTTTTGAGCTCGAGAGTGCTTAAAGTATCTTATGCTAAGACTCATCTAAATCATGGCAATATTTTGTCAAAATTTTACTCATTGCTTTATAATAAAAGCCCTTTTTAGTGCAAGAGAAGAAACTCCAAGGTAATATTTTGTTAGTTTTATTCTTCATCAGTCTTCCAAAGAGGCCCTTTTTAGCACATAAGAGGGAGATTTTACTAGATCAAAAAGGAAAAAGCTTACTTTTTTTAAAAGCAAAAAAAGTATTACATTACTTTGAAAGCAATAGAAGCATTTAAAGGAAGGTAACAATTGGTCATGATGGTGGGTGAAGATGCTACCTCACTAGATCTAAGGGAATCTAGTAGGCTCAATTTCATACATAGCATACACACATGGATGAAAATGTTTAGACATGATGCATCATAACAATTGAATGAATGCTACTAGAAAATGCATGTTTGCATATATGATACAACCTTGTATAGCCAAAACCTTCAAATGAAAAGCTTGCTTATTAGAGGTTGTTTATAGAATATTATTGATACAAGACAATGTTCATTACACCACTACACATATACACAAAGTCCTTTTTAAAGAAGATGGGCTTCATTATTTGATTGTTAGATACACATGAAGTCTTTTTCAAGAAAATATGCTACATTACTTGAATTGCTAGACACAATATGTGGCATTACACCACCATACACACACTACAAGTCTTTTCAAAAGAAAAAAAGGCTCCACCGAATGGTTGGCTAGAATATATAATGACATGCTTTATCCTATGGGCATAGTAATCAGAGAGTAATCATCACACATCCTAGCCATCCTTTTGCCTAACATACCTCTACCATCACCTATCGACCGAATTTTGCAATGCCTTGCATGCATAGTAAGACCAGAAAAGAAACCCAATTTGGTTGACTAGACAAGTGGTACAAATCATGAGCACCACAATGGCTAGTGCAACTCTTTTATCAAGTAGACTATACGCATGAGTTGTGAGACACACATAGAGAGTGCCCAAGCAAGAGGAAGGGATACTAATGTGAAGAGAGACATCAAATGGCAAAAAGCCTGAATGGAAAAGAAGGTAGATATCCACAATAAGCCAATTCCGTGTGTTGCCATGGAAACAAAAAAGGGAATGAAGGAGAAGGTAGATATCTATCCATGATAAACAATCTAAAAAACCATCAACAACTGGGCTCACATATTTTTCCCTGGGAGAAGGTATGGTGGCCCTATAAAGCTTACAATGCGAGTATAAAATGGAGTGAGTAACCATGGTAGGGTAGCAATTCTATCATAATAGCATTGCTCCCTCAACCTATTTAGAAAGGTCAAGGAGGACAACCAAGCAATTGATTACCATCCCAAAGTGTCTTGTCCTATGAGATGCTTCCAAACTTTGAACTTTTTGTTTGAAAATTTTAGCATTAGCCATGTTCCAACCTTGTAGCTATTTGAGCTCTACTTCAAGTTCTCAACATTAAGTATTAAAAGAATTATCTGATGAATAGTTCTTGCAAGTCAAATATCCACCAAGTTGAATTAAAATACCACATCTCAACATTTGCAAATATTAAAACCACATAACACTAATCATGATATCCACATTCTTGAAAAGCATTAACACTCATTTGTTATATGTAGAACACTCGCAGCCCTTTGCACTTACTTGCACGATGAAAAAGTTCAACAATTGCTTGTAACATCTCTATGTTTGACCACCAACAGAGATGCTATGCCACTAATAAAGCCCTCAATAGCTTTGGACTTGGTTTTCACAAGTATGCCACACTGTGCAAGACCTTGTAAGTTACAATGATTGTGTGCTTATATGTGCTATGATAGCGAACCTTACATAATCATAAGTACTTGGTAGGTCCATTATTAGTATGAGCTAGTTATCCATTACTAGGTTAGCGTGAGTAGATTGCAAGCACAACCCATGATTTTTTGCATAGATTTCTACAATGAATCATTATTGTAATGTTAACTTAAGTTCTTCCTTTGTTACATTTTTGCGAATTATTGATGAGGAGACCGATATGACTAGTGCATATAAACATTGATTAATCTACAGGCTGATGACACTTGTGATACAATATTATGGAGAAGATTGTACATCGAGATTCAAACTTTTCCCTCTTTTTGAAGTAGTAACAGGAGTATCCAACTCAACAAAACATTTTCTAAAAGCAACAAACAAAAAAAGATATCCTCTAAAAATAGCCATAGAGAGAAAGAGTAGCCAGCACTTCATTCCACTTCGTCCTTGACTTGGAAGCAACTCTATGGGTAGTGAGCTTGTTAAAAATTCCTCATAGTATTGCATGTGCCAAAAATCTTGTAATGGTCCTCCGTTTCCTTCTGCATTTGGTTGTGAGCATCATCAAAGTTGAAGATTTTTGTTCCAATTGTTTCTGAGCCTATACTAATAGTTTTAGTAAAACCATGCTTATAGCTCTCAAATCCATTAATAAGCTTGATAACTAATATCATCTCATCGATTGGCTCCTCTTTTTTGGTCCTCCATCTTCATCTTTGTCTCCTTGCCTCATGAGCTTCTCTTCTACCCATTGAGCACTCTCATCTATTGTGTGGATTGCAAGATGTTTCACAATTCGTGTTTTATAGTGGAAAGTTACTCCTTGTTGAGTCTAGGGTACTCAATGATTTGTACACAAAGCTACAACATTATATCTAGAAATACAAAGTGATCCTCTTGGTCAATACATAGGCACAATATTTGATGATGAGTTGGATCTTTTGAATCCTTTGATGAAGTGGATTATTGTTTTGAAAGAATTTAACGATGAGTTAAGAAACAAGCTACCCACATTGCAATCAGTGCTTGGCTTTTGAGTCACCAGTGATGATCTAACTCCAAATGATATAAAAGGTCAAGGAGAAAGAGACTATATAGTTGGAACGGGAACATCCAATTTCACATGGCAAAGGTCTCTTTAGAATTGAAACTATCCCTAAATGGCATGTATCTATTGGTGAATATTTGTTGACACACTAGGTTTCTTGTCATTATGATCAAAATCAAAAGAGGATGCTCATTGTCCAATCATAATGGTTCACTGTTATTAGGGGGATCATCTATAAGAAGGGCCCCAAAGTGTATACAGAAGATGTGTTACTGATTTAGTGATACCCTTAATCCTACAAGAATTGAATGACTCCATACCAAGATGTTTTGCTAGTTTGTTGGCTAGACATTAGTTCCTAATGCTCATAAAGATATCTCCAGACATGTTAAGACTTGTGATGCATGTCAATAGCATATATGTTTGACACTTGATCTCTATCTTGATGCTTTTCTCCTTCATGAGAGGGAGAGAGCACTAAGGCTTCCATAGAGAGACTCAGGAAGCAAGACTTGGCCTCCATAGCGGCACTTCTGGTGGGTAGCTATGAGAGCATGTGCCTTGGCATTCGGGCCATAAATATTTGTGAAAGCAATGTTCTCTTACCATTCCTTCAAGGCATGATGAATCCAGTAAGGGCATAGAAATGCATGGGTTCCAGGGACCCACTTCCAGTGGCTATGTGATGAGGGTGGCTAGCTTGGACCCTTGTGAGATTTTGGATTAGAGCCCATAGGTTCTCACAGCCTAAGTAGTTGTGTGGGAACATGCCCCTTCTGTGGTCTCCCAGGGAATGGGTAGATAGTTGGATATACATTTAAAGATGAGGAGCTCATGGAAGCCCTCAAGGCCCACAATAGAAGGGACTAGGAGAGGATGGCCTAGGCCCGACCTTCTTTAGGTGCTTTTGGGAGTGCATTCATGCTTCCCTAGGGATGACCTTCTAGGACATCTTTGATTTGTTTTGCTCCTCCAATTGCTCAGTCAAGGCTAGATTTTCTTGACCTTTCAAGGGGGAGATTGTTCTATATTCACCCAATAGATTGTAAGAAAATAGTACGCAGCGGAAGATAACAACAAAACGCAAGTACACGATGGAAAGCTGGAGAGAATACAAAAATTCTGATATACCAAACTGCTGATACAACTGATGGTTGGCTGTCCACCCGTGCGCTCTACAGACAGAGCTTCGATGGTGATCTAGACAGATGCTAGACGGAGGACTATGAGTGTGAAGAACTGGTGATCTGATGATAGGGGGTGGCCACTTATATAGTGTAAGTGGTTGACGGTCGGCCCTGTAATAGGCAGTCGGCCTAATAGACAGTCGGCCTGGAAGACCACCGACCCTTCAGAAAACATGCCGTCGGGCAGATGAAGGATCGCGCATAGGTCATACCGTCGGGCCTGGGGCTACCGGCAGCCCCCGGACCCTGCCGCTGGGGGCTTTGCCCCCAGACCCCCACCGGGGGCCTGCGCCCCCCGGACCCCCTGCTATCGGGGGGGCTATCGCCCCCCCGAACCCCCCCTTTGTGCAGACGGGTATCTACTCTTGGCTCCTAAGCCGTCTCATAACCATCTGGTCTACTCTAAGACCCCTTCCAGTGTCTAAACTGGGGATCCCTCCCAATATCTGATACCCATCATGGCTTCTCCTCATATGGGGGCCTTACAACATTGGGTACACAGAATATTGGTGGGTTACATGAGAGGTGGACATTTGAGCTAACTCTAACATAGATGCCACTTATAAGATCTTAGCTAAGATAGTAAGCTTCTATTACATCCCCCTCTTGCTGACATGATCCATGATGCTCAAACAAGTTCCGTTCAGGAGTGCAGCATCTTGGGCTACATTTTCACCTTTTGGGAGGTAGTGGATTTGGCATGAGAGATATCACAATCCTTCTCTTGGAATTTGAGAAAGCTCGTGATTGGGTGAAGTGACCTTTTCTGGAGGGCACCACAAGAAGGGTGGGCTTTTTAGAGCTCTAGATTCAGTAAGTTGCAGCAGAGTGTCAGTCACGTGCTTATGAAGAGCCATGCAAGGGAGGACTTTTCTCTCCCACTTAATGCAATAGGGCTACCCTCTAGCTGCATTTCTTTTCTTTTCTCCTCGACAGTTGGCCTCACTTGGGTGCACTCGCCTATCTATCAGGAGGATGAGTTTCTAGATTTAGATTTTGTAAATGATACCCTTTTTTTGTAGAGGGCATGATAGAGAGTCTAAGATTCCCTTGAGGTATACTACTAGGCATTTGTGGCTAAGATCAACTAGATTGAATTAGGCAACTTCCTCGTGGCAATTAAGGGGGTTTAAGAGATTGTGGATGGGGGGGGCTATTCTTGTTGATGTATAGATAATATGTATGCATTACGATTGGATATTGTTGGCTCTATCCCACGGCTTCAATAGGATGAGTAGGGTGTTGCAGGGTGTGCAAGGTTCCAAGACTTTTTGTCACCTTCACATATATTGGTGTCATCATTTGTAGTATAAGTGTAGCTTAGGACATTTGGTCATATTTTGGTGAGAGATGTAGGCTTAAGTGTGGGGAACAAACATCGTGCATGCTTGTGTGAAAGGAACATTCATCAACATGGTTGGGTAATGAAGGATTCTGCCTCCATTGGGGGTTTTAAGGTTTAGAAAGAGTTCCAAGGTTCAAAAGGGGGATCTAGGGTTGAGAAGGGGCTTCAAGGTAAGAAAGAGGTCCTAGGGTTCAAAAGGAGATCCTAGGGTTTAGAAGGAGGTTCGAGGGTTTAAAAGGGAGTTCAAGGATAGATGGGGGATCTAGGGCTTAGAATAGAGTACTTTGTGGAAAACTCATCTCTCTCATAGATTATGGAGGTCAAGGGTTGAGGACCTAATCTAAGAGGGTGGGGGTTTTAAGTGGGGGACCTTTGAGTCTCTACACAAAGTGGAGGGACCTTTTGGGTCTCTACACAAATTGGGGGAACCTCAAAAAGTGTAGGATTTTAGTATTTCTCTCTCTAGATCCTCATTTTGTAAGTATGATTGGATCTTTTCTAGAGAGGATTTTGGCTATCCTCATACTTTAAGATTCATCATACCATATTTTAGGCTCAAGATATTACAAGCAGAGCTCTACTGCTACTCGACATTCACAACGATCTCATTGTTGTTGCTCTAGATTGCACTTGTGGCCCTTGTTGCCACAAGGTTAATAGGTCCCCCAAACTAATTTGATTATCCGTCCTTGGAGGTTCCATCCGGGAGGTACCCACGGATTGTGTAAAGACCAACATGTATAAATATCTCCAATGGAATGAAGCTCCCACTCTTTGGGGTTCAGTGTTCAAGGTGACTATTGTGTTCAAGTGATTGATCTCCATTGCGTCCATGCTCTCCTACACTATCATGTTCTAGCATGCCCTTATGCTTGCACTTCCTACCCTTGGACTCCCTCCTCTCACCTCCTCCTCTTCCTCCCTCCTCCTCCCACCTTCTCCTCCTCCTCTTCCTCCCTTCTCCTCCTCCTCCCCCTACCTCTCTCCTCTCTCTATCTCTCTCTAGAGGTTGCACGAACTACGGAGGAGGCACGACGATTAGTGTGGCATGATTTTTAGCATAGATGGGTGCGGGGCAATGGCAGTGGCAGATATGGTCCGGCTGGCCATGTAGTGCCTGAGGGAGAGGGGGGGGGGATAATTTTTATTTTTTTTTATTTATAGGGAAATGGTCCTTTTATATAAAGAGTATTACTAAATATCATTTTCAAATTGATTGTTCATGCTCCAACTTCCCAAAGCCTTCTTTTTCGTCTTCCCAATCATCTTTCTTTTCCCACAGCCTTCTTTTTTGTCTTCCCAAGCATTCTCCGGCTTCCCCTAGAGAAGCCTTTGACAATTGGATTTCATCTATTCATAGGCAGGACTTAGCAGAGCAAATTTACCGTATCTTTTGCAAGCCACTCAATTACGAATCACACTTGAGATCTTTCCTTCCTATTGACAATCCCTCTCTTCAGTTTATTGATAGACTTCTCCATGGGCAATCTATCATGATTGCTACCCCCCCTCACCAATGGGTCCCATTGGATATTTTTAGATCTCTTGACCAGAGCGGTAACTTCAAGAAGACTCTTAGTAGGGCCATGGAAAATGTGCCTCTCTCTCTTTGTGAGTTCGCTATTCCCCTCGAGGATGCTTCATCTTCTCCCAATCATGTGATAGAGAGAGATGTAGCCCTTGCTATTCTCTTCATAATAACTAGCAACTTTGATGAGGATGTCCAAGAACAACACAAGGGTCCTGCATCCACAAGCAGTGGAGCAGGTCCATTCACAAGTGGTGGAATGGTTGAGGTGAACCTAGACATAGAACCCGAGGAGCATGTTGTAGACCCAACCAAAGAGCAATTTGAAAGCTAGATCATCCTATCAGCCTATCCGAGTCTTGCATGCCCATCTTCCACTTATAATCCTGATGAGGAAACAACCAAGCCACACCTCGCATCAGCTCATCCAATCATCATTGAGGGTCAATAATACCTTACCCTTTTAGAATTGATGGAGGAAACTGGTCTTCGAGGGGATGAGGTACTATGCCTAGTTGCAAATGATGCCTGCAATGATATCATTGACTTTGTGCTCCCATCAATCCAAAAGTCAATGAGATATCATGCTACGATGACTCAAGCCTGAGTGATTTAGAGGCAGTCTGTCTCACACGGAAGGAAATTGAGGATGCCGAGCAGCTACCGAACTACAAAATGTTGGAGGAGGAATTCCTAGATTTGTAGAAATCATTGTTTGGTGACAAGGATGAAGAATCTAGTGCCTTGACTCAAGAATAAGTACAAGACCAACCATAGAAGGGATTCTGCTTGGACACTGTGGCTGATACCCAATGCAATGAGGCAGAAAAGGTATGTATCTTTGAACCCTTAGGGTTTAGGGTTTATTTTCATCATTTGATTCATATCATCTATATACTTTGGTAGGGAATTAAAATTAGGGTTTAGGGTTTAGCATAACAAAACTCAACAGCTCACAAATAGCAAAACCCAACATCTAGGGTTTAGGGTTCCAAGTGAAACCCAACAACCCATAAATATTCCAACTCATATATAGCAAAACCAACTAGGATTTAGGGTTCTAAATCCTTTTCTCTATATCTCATAATGGACTGTGAATCTCAAGAACATTCTACCCAATCAACATACCAAATCTTGTCCCATAAATAGGTCCACACATGCCTCTTTATTTTCCAAATCCCCATCACGCACACTATAACACGTGAGCATCACCAACGTTGGTTTTTTGACGATGTGCAGCATTGATGATTAGAAGAAAACAAAATTTTATAGGAACCTCCAATGTCCTTGGAAAAGCATGGCATCACTTTGCAACCCCAACAGACCCTGGAAGCATGAAATCTAACATCATGCAACCAGGGCCTACTTTTAGAGCCCTGGAAGCATGAAATCTGACATCATGCGACCAGGTTTAAAAAGTAGGCCCTGGTCGCATGATGTCAGATTTCATGCTTCTAGGGCTCTATTGTGGCTAAAAAGTTATCATATGATGTTGAAAGGACATTGGGGCACTTGGGTTTAAATTAAATTCAAAAACAAATTTGTTCACTTGGAAAATCAAAAATAAAAGTAATCACTTCAAAACCCTAATTTTTCCTACCATAAATATGTTTTTATAATCACAAATCAAGTTTTAGAATGTTGATGTAAGATGCTCATTCCAGGATATTTTGTGGATTGACAAATACACTAGTCGCAAGGGCAGAAGCAGAGGATCCTCTGGGGGAGGGATGGCTTCAATCGGACAATATATTGATAAAGTGGCCCAAAACATTTTGGTCTTCCACCAATAGTTATCACTAGATGGAAAATTAAACATTTTGAAGTTCACGGTCCTTAGTCGGATGGTGAAAATGAAGCCTATCCATCAATTGCAGATCGTGTTGTTCTAATAAAGCATAGTTTTGCTTTATTTTTGTTCTCAAACACATGGTCCAGATCACTCCATAGCATCATAGCCATTGTAGGGCTAGCTGGGGTCACTGATCCCCAAGCGATTGATATTGAAATCATTTAACCCTCTCTTCTTAAACGAGCGAAAGAGGGTGCAGCAGAACCGAGCAAAAAGAAGTAGAGTACATGGCAGAGAACTCATCTCCCTCGTATGTGCCCTAAAGGGCTTGTCTTTGTGTAAACTCACTTTGATGAAATAAAGACTACAATTTTCAATTGATTTTGGATGTGGAGTGCAAGGAAGCATGGACACTGGGAGACAATTGCTTGGAATACCAAAGTAGAACTCAACACAATGCCCCAAAGAGTGTCGGCTTCATTCCATTATGGGGTATTTATACAAGTTGGAGAGGTCCTCTCTTTGCATGTAGGAACTATAAGACATTATCTCTCTACATGTAGAACTTGCATATAGAAGTTGCATGTAGGAGTTGCATGTTGAACTCGCATGTTGCATGTAGAACTCGCATCTAGAACATGCGTGTAGAAGTTGCAAGTAGAACTTGCATGTTGACGATTCCTAAGAGAGATTATTCCTAGCCTTATGCAAGTAAAAGCGGAGCTTTGCCGCTACTCTACACACACATTCTATGCTACCTAAGTCCATGTTGGCATAGAGACACCATACTCCCAAATCCATTTTATTACTCATTCTCTATTATGGCTTATTGTGATCATGGATTTGGGATGCCATGCATGTAATCTAGTGGTTGTGGAACTTGTGGCATGCCAGTTGATCCTGCTATAAAGCCTGGCACCATAGAATTTTTTCTATGTTTCCAAGTAGCCTATATCCACCATTTGTTTGAACAAAGATATGTGGCGTGCTTCTAAGAAGATGACTCTTTGATAGAGTCAGCTTGTAATCTGAGCATCAATCCGTTCATTGGGATTGAAACTGAGTGGAGCAAATGGCTGTCGATGTGCTTGGGGACCTCCAGAATGTATTCCAATGTTTGCAGAAGATAGCACTTTAGCAAAGGATGTGGTCAATGTTACCACACATTATTTGCTCATGCTGTTGAAGTGATTGGATCGGTGTGCCTTGGATATTCCATTCTACACCAGAGTATGGCTTGATCATTGGCCAATTAATGGTGCAATCTTCATCCAAAGTGTGTATGTTGGCCTCCCATCTATGATGTCGTGGAACTGCATAGAACTTGGGATGGGTTTTGAGACATGGAGGTGCACACAAGTACTCTTTCAAGAAGTCACATCAAAGAGCTTGGGGCGACACCAATTAGGTTGGGGATCCAATTTGTTTGCCCAAGCTTCACTAACTTGATGCTAACGAAAGTTGGTAGGGAAGTTGTCTAGGGTCCATCCACCTCGAGTTTTCATATCAGGATATTTTCTCCAAAAGTCCTTTATGGGGTTACTCGGAAGTGGTATCACATCAAAATCATACCCATCATTTGAATTTGGCATGGGAGTGCAGATTGGATTATCTAGATCCTGATATTCAAAATCAAATACTGGGTCATTTTTTGCTGGTGGCAGCACAAGTAGTATCGGACGTGATGGGGCAGGGAGAGAATCTGGGGACATGGGGAAGAAATATGAAAGAGTGTTAATTGTGGGAGGGGAATCAGAGGGGAATGAGGGAAGAACTGGGAAAATGGTTTGAGCAGCTTGGTAATCCTCAAGGGTAGGATTAGCAAGGGAAGGGAAGAAGTTAGGTATAAGGGGCTCGTAAGTTTGTGGCTGTTGGGTTAGTTGAAAGTGGTGAGAGGCATGAGCAAAGAGACGACGAAGGGAGTAGATGTTAGGCTAGAGCTTAAGGAAGGTTAAGAGGGTGGTAGTAGCAAGGGTAAGTGAGGTTATGAGAGTGTGGTTTGATATGGGAAGTTAGATGTGAGATAGGCCCTGTCATCCTCCGACACTTCTTTTTGTTGGTGTGATGGGATCATTAGCTACAAGCGTGGGATGTCGGTTATGTCATTCTTCGTAGATAGAAGTGATGGCCTTTATAGCAATGGCAACAAACCAGTAATAAGCTTGAGGAGAGGACTACCCATGAGGCATACATATGCGATGAAAGCATCCGTCTTGAGTGCTATAAATCGGGTGTATAGACAGGTAGAAGATATTTTTTCATCTTCGAACAAGTCTTGGCGAATTATGCATAGAGTTTTGTCCTTATGCAACCTTCCCATTTGATTGTTGGATGAGCGGATATGATCCTGAGTTGGAGTTGCTTCCATTGGACAATCACTCATGCTTTGACGTGATCTTCCACTTGTAGAGCAGCCATAAGGTCTTGGTACACCATGGGACTTCATTGGTGTTGTCTTCCATTGCCTCATTGTTGTGCACTAGCAATTGGAGTTCAAGCTTGGAGATGACTATCTTTAGGGATTGCATCTCATCCATTTTTTCTTTATACTTATGGTAGATGAATGTATATGCCTCCTTAAGCTTTTTCATTTGCAAGGTCACTTGCGCTTGTTGAGGAATGACTTCAGTGGTATTGGACCATTGGTCCAAGACTTGTGCTTGAGAAGTGCTAGCCTCTTTAGCGGTAGCAAGTTGGTCCTTTAAAATTTGGTAGTCCCTTGTAAGCTCTTCAATGTTGAATGTGCGCATTGCCAAATACTGTTGATGTCTTCAAGATTTTCTTGGCAATCCTAGAGCTCTTCTTCTTTTTGGATTAGAGTGAGTCGAGCTTGTGCCAAGCTTCTCCGTCTGTTGAGCATGTGTGGTCATAGGAGGTCTGTAGGATTACCGTAGCTTGTATTGCTACTATCAGTTGTATTTGGCTTTGGTGGAGGTTGGATTGCCATAGCTTGTGCTACTGTCAGCTATATTTGGCTTTGGTGGAGGTTGGAGGTCACATCCCTTACTGCCTTCTCTTGAGCTTGGAGAGCTTGGTTCATGCACACTTCTTCAACCTCTTTATCATCTATTTGCACCCAAAGTGCCCTGACCTCTATGGCAATTCCATGGAATTGGTCTTTGATTGTTTGTTGCTACAGTCTGTCTTTCCAATTCTCGTGCATGTTCCTCCTTCGCCAAGCTAGTGAATAGTTCAGACATTTGAAGCATTTGGCTAGCTTGATGATGGAGAATGATAGATGGTGATGAGGATTGGTGATACTACTGATACAATTGGTGCCCATGTAGCCGTCCTGATGATTTCATAGTACTTGTTGGGGGTTGTTCCAATGGTAAGACAATCACTTGGGTACAGTAGTCATATTGTTGATCTGGCACTAGCTCTCCTTGTGGCTCATTGAATGGCATGGTGTTGATGTTGCAAATGTAGCCTCAGGCTCTGGCTGCTACTATTGTTGGAGATATATTGGTTGCAATTGTGCACCGAGCTATAGCATCTCATGGGGTAATTCCTCAATTCCGACCTCCAGAATAGGCATTTTTTTTTAGGTATCCTCGTTTGCCAATGTGATAGCAGGAGAAGTTGGTGATGGCTCCCATGCCGATGAGAAGGGAATGTCCAACTCCTCAATAGGTTTTGGTGATTGGGGCAGAGTCATTTCTCGTTCCTATAGCTCCTTATTGATGATTATAGCTAATAAGTGTGGAATTTTACATTTTTGGCCTAATGAACCATCGAGTTTTTTTGTGAAGAAGATGACTAAGTGTTGGATCCAGTCTTGCTTTAGCTGCCTACTCAGCAAAACCAATGTGCGGAGTGGAAGGGATTGATACTTGCCGCACTTAACCCCCAAGATTGTGGATAGGAATTGTGCTACTTCCTTGAGGTGAGGGTTAATGATGGTGCGAAGTAATATCCCACCCCTATGGAACTTGCCCTTTGTAAGGAGAGGCTGTATTTTGAGAAATTTAGCATCGGTAGGCCTTGTAGGGTATTTTGCACCTTGAGTTGGGAGTGAGAAGGCCCTTTGAATTACTGTACTATCGAGGATAATGTTGAGTTGGCTCTGATGTACCGTAATGGTGTCGTACTTGCCAACCTGAGCATCACTAGAGTGGTATGAATAGAGAAAGTCCCTGATGTATGTGGTCATTGTAGGATTGTCCTCCAAGGATTTTAGGCTTTCATACAAATTTCCTAGACCCCTTTGCTCTAAGAAAGCTGGTGTTGCATTGGAAAGAGCATAAGTCAATGTAGGTGGCCACACAAGCTCCAAGGACTGGGCCTCGTCAATGGTTGTGTAGGCTGATGGTGACTAGGGTGGCATTTGTTCTTCTTGTGCTTCCATGTCATGCACAAAAATCCTCCTTAGAGCTATCGCTCTAAACCACAAATGCATGTGATCACCTTGGTTGAGAGGAGATAGAGGCTGCGAACTCTAGAGGGGGTCTCGTGGGGGCTGAGGCAGTGGGCTCTTTCTTCACATCCTCTTTAGTGGCGGCATTGTTTCTAAACCTGCATCCATGTTCATATGGTGTACCATTGGTCATTAGATTAGTTGGCATGGAGGTATGACATTTGTGTGTGTATTGTGAGAGAGCTTATTTTTACACATGCTTTGAGAGTGTGGAATGAAAGTGTGTGGCACAATTATTCATGCAATCGACTATGTGTCTAAGCGAAAGCATGTGAGTGCACGTGACCTAGTAACTAGGTAGGAACTAACTATATGCCTTTTTTGTTGTTGTTGGGATTTCATATGGTAGCTAGGACTCAGGCATCACTTTCGAGCCCTAGGTTGAAATTGTTTGAAGCTACCTATATGTGTGAAGACATACATATGCAAGTGAGTGCTTGTGATACAATCTAATATTAACCAAGGAATACTTGGGTTTCCCAAATCTTCATTTTTGTCGAGGATGGCTTGCGTGTTGATGTACTAGCACTTCAGTAGGCTCCCATTTATGGTTGTGTGGAATTGGACTCCATTTTCTAGTAGCACAACTCTGATGGGATTCATTTTTCTTACTCGATAGGGTCCTTGACCTAGATACTTGAGTTTTCCTTTGTGGACTTTGGCATTGTATAGCAAGACCAGGTCGCCTTCCTTGATATCTTTGGTTTAAGGTTCCTGTCAAACCATGCCTTTCTTCTACGTTTTTCTGTTGTCATGGCATGGTAGGAGACTAATCTGGTCTTTGTATGCTTCTCCAATCGATAGAGTCTTTCTTTCAGGGATGCATGATCTCCCATGCATTCTTGTACTGCTATGCATAGGCTTGGTATTACGAATTCAAGTGGGACCACAACTTCAAGGCCGTACACCAATTGAAAAGGTGTATTCCTTGTACTAACCTTGATTGTGGTTTGGTATGCCCATAAGGCTGCATTTAGTTTCTCTGCCCAATCAAAACATTGTGGTTCTACTACCTTGGTGAGGATAATGCATAATATTTTGCTGGTGGATTTATCCTGTCCATTCCCTTGGGGTTAGTAGGGTGTGCTTTTTCTATGGATTACCATAAAGCTAGACAAGAGTTCTTGGATTACCTCATTGACAAAATGCATGCCTCTATCTGACACAATTTCAATGGGGCATTCGAATCGAGTGATCACATTCTCGTATAAGAATCTTGTTGTGCTTCTGGCATCTGCATTCTTGACTGCTTTAGCTTCATGTCCATTTGGTAAAGTAATCAGTGGCCACAATGATATAGTGTACCTGTGTTCCCTTTGCTACTACTACTGACCCACATAGTCAATCTCCCATTTTTCAAATGGTTTTTGTGCAACAAGTGTTGTTAGGGGAGTCCATTGGCATACATCACAACCTTTGACATATTCATAGGCATCTACCCAAAGTGTTGGCCACCAGTAGCTTGCGAGGAGAAATTTTCTTACTGTGGCTTCCCCTTGGAAGTGTCCTCCTACAATGCCTTCATGGACTTCAGTCAGGATTGGCATGATCTCATGAGGCATTACACATCTTCTTAAAACATGGTCCTTGCCCATCTTGTACAGTTGTCCTACAATGAGTTGATAGGGTGCAGCTTTTAAAATTAGTTTTTCGGCATCCACTACTTTCATTTTAGGGGGTGGTCTTCCTGCCATTAAGTACCCAATGATATCTGCACACCAATTTGGAATAGCATCTATCTAAAATAGTGTGGCATTTGGCAAGTCATCTTCTACTCTAATGGCTTCTCCTCCCAACTTGACACAAGACGTGATCGGAAATGTAGTGTTGGTCACCTTTGCGGACCACTATTTTGAAGTTGAATTCTTGAAGCAAGAGGAGCCATCTGGTTATTCTTCCTATTGTACACAAATGGTTCACAAGATAAAGCAATGCTTGATGGTCGGTGTAGAAGAAAAAATCATTTGCCAGTCTTCTACTCCAATGGCTTCTTCTCCCAACTTGACATGAGACATGTGATCGGAAATGTAGTGTTGGGCACCTTTGTGGACCACTATTTTGAAGTTGAATTCTTGAAGCAAGAGGAGCATCTAGTTATTCTTCCTATTGTACACAAACGGTTCACAAGATAAAGCAATGCTTGATGGTTGGTGTAGAAGACAAAATCATTTGCCAATAGATAGTGCCGAAATTTCTTAACACTATACACCATTGCTAGGGCTTCTCTTTCTGTGGTGGTATAGTTGATCTCTGCATCATTGAGTTGCTGATTGGCAAAGTAGAATGGGTAGTCTTTCTTATGTTCACCAGGTTGACAAATCACACTCCCAATTATTGCATACTTGGATATATCAGTATGAACATGAAAATCAATATCCCAATTGGGAGATATAAGGATGGGTGTTGTGATTATGTGCCACTTTAAAAGCTCAAAGGCTTGGTCGCACTCTTCTGTCCATAAGAATTCCACTAATAATTTGTAAAGTGATCTGGCTATCATGGCATACTGCAAGATAAATCTTCTATAATAGCCAGCATGTCCCATAAAGGCCTGTACACCTTTGGAATTTGTAGGAGGAGGCAATTCCATGATGATTTTGATTTTGTCCATGTCAGTTTGCAATCCCATGTTGAGAAACGATGTGTCCCAAAGCAACTCCGTGGATGGCCATGAACTGGCATTTTGTTGGATTTAGGGAGATTCCATACTCCTTGCATTTGATTAAAATTGCTTCAAGACATTTGAAGCGGTCTTTTTTGTTCAAGTGGATGCACAAATCATCCAAGAACACCTGTAGAAACTTATTCAGAAATGACTTGAAAGCTATGAACATGACTCTTTAGAATGTGGCTGGGGCATTACAAAGGCCAAATGCATGACTCTATAGGCAAATATACCCCATTCTATAGCGAATGCTATTTTTGATTAGTCAGTAGGAGCAATTTGTACTTGGTTATAGCCACTGAAGCCATCCAAGAATCTTGGATCTTGCCACCTTTTCCAACACTGTTTCTGTTAAGGGTAGGGGATAGCGATCCCTGATTGTGGTGGCATTCACATTCTTTAAGTTAATGCATATTCTTAGCTTCTTGTTTCGTTTAGGCATGATGACGATGGGTGAAACCCAATCAATGTGCTCGGTCTCATAGATGAATCCGGCATCTAAGAGTTTTTCCATCATAAACCATGGTGCCATGTTTTGGATTTGTTCAATAAGGTTCACATACCTTAGGGTGGGCACCTTCCCTTATAGGTATTGTGTGTACTACCACTTCTGGTGAAATTCCTTTCATTTCCATGCTAGGCAGTCTCAGTATTCCATTAGGAGTGCTTTGAGCTTTGTTTCATCTTCTTGTGTAAGTTGTTTCCCAATGAAATCCAAAATTTTCTCCTTCTCTTCAAGGGCAAGGTTTATTGTGTGTCTTTGCCGGTCCCTCATAGATTGGAGTCTCTCCAATTCTATCAGTTTCTTGAACTTTAGATTCTCTTAGTGGTCTTGGCATTACTATGGGGACACTACCACTTGAGTAGTTCTTGAAGTACCCCACCACCTCTCAAAGATTAGCCTTTGATGGTGTTGAACTAGCCTAACATGTGCTATGGGTACTAAGTGGCATAGTATCATTAACCAATTTTTTAGGCTCCTGTGGACTTTCTTTTTCTGAAGTCTCTTTATTAGCTTCATCTGCACATGTGGCTTATACTTTCAAAAATTCTTACATTGGGAACTGTGGGGTAACTTTTCCACGGGCAAAGTATTCCCAAGTAAGGATTCATTTTTTGTGCATACTCCTTCAAGTCCATCAGGGGATCATTCATCTTAGCATCAATCTGCAAGAAGATGGGGTCTAGTGAATGGCAGTTGTCAATGGTTTCCAATGCTTGGATCCAATTATTGACATTAATTTGTGTATGCCCACTATGGCATGTTGTTGCAAGGGAGTTGATTTGCTTGAGATCATCGTTGAAGAGGTTTCATCCAATGCTGTAGGCACAATTGGTTTTATTGCTCCTACCCCACATTGACTCTTATGGTGGTGTCGCGATTTTGGATTGTTAGTGATGAGTTCCCCAATCATGGAGGACTGATGCTTCACACAACCAAGGACGTCCAAGCAAGATTTGATAGGATTTCTTGGGGAGATCCAAGGTTGTGAATTGAAGAGAAAAGCGGACTCCTGCAACTTTTGTTAACATGTCATTCACGCAAGGCGTATGTTGAAATTAGCCTTTTGCATTGGTGGGAGACCCCATTCATCGTAGAGCTCCTTGGATAGGACATTCACCCTACTCCACCATCCACTATGGCTTGGACTTCATCATATGCCTTATGGATCAAAGGCACAGTGATGTTGCATATGTCATCTCTCTCACCCATCCACACAGGAATATCTTCTATGTCTTCCATAGGTGGAGGGGGATCTGTATTTCAATCCAGCCTTTGAAATTCTCCTAAAGATTGGGACAATTTCATAATAGGATTCCAATGGGAATTGACACAGGGCAACTTAGAATGCTAGAGATTGCGGCTCCTTCAAGTTGGCGTGGCGGTACATTATGTTGCGAATTTTGTTGTTGGAATAGAGGCTCGAGTACAGTATCAATACTCAGTGGGGCCAAGTCAGGGATTGGACCTTGTGCTTTCTTCTCAACCTCAAATTGAGCTTGTTCCTTTTTTATCCATTGTTGAAGTGCCTAAAATCGAGCCTTCTCCACTTCTGCATTCAGGTATGGAGCTTCTTTTATTTGAGGCTCAGGAGCTGATGTGGATGAGCTTGGTTGTTCATTGCTTGGTGGAGGTAGAGGCACTTGTGCTTTCTTTTAAAGAGGTCATCTTGATTGAATTGGAATATTAGGGTCCTTGGTGGCCTCTTTTTTTTTGTGTGTAATTACATTCACAGGTTATGATATTACACTTGTCGGCCCTAGACTTTGATTGTCCACCCCAATAATGCTAATTGGGACATCAGGCTTAGCCTCATTTTGTTGTGGGACCTTATTTTTCATGGGACAATCCATCCAAGCATGGCCTATGCCACAATCTCTACAGAGTGGTTGGAAAGTAGCAGGGCTACCACGATGACGGCATTCTACGATCCGGTGATTCTCTCCACAACCATAGTAGCACTTGATTGGTGCTCAATATGTATTGGGCTAAACTTGATTTGCATAGACTAGTATTAAACCTTCTGCTCCTTCCACATAGTACACTGGGTACTCAGCTTCATACCCAAATGGCGAATCCACTTCCTCGGCTTGAAGTTGTTGCATTGGAATTGCCGGAGGAGCTGGATTTGGCACTCTTGGATATGGTCATGGATTTGGATTCCTGAGTAATTGTGAGACTTGTGTTTGGATGGGAACATGATTTAGCCTCGGAGCTGGGGTGCTTGTGCAAGTGCCAGTTGCCTATACACTGAGATGGGTGCCAGTTGGTATTGTTGAGGTCAAGGCGGGTTGTTGCGCATGTTGAAGATGCAACTATTTTCATCATGCCCACTGACTACGCAGATGTGGCACCACAACCTTGGTGATGGATTTGCTTTTGTGGTGATCCTGGCTCTTAGGATGGGCTATTCATTTGCTATATGATTGGCCATGCAGTGTGGACACCATACATTTTCTCCCCATGGATAAGTCTGAGGTGATGGTTGAGACATGTGAAGCTTTTGTTCCATGGCCTGCATCATTTCTTTTTTTAGCTTCATGGTCATGGCCTCTAGGCAATCTTCATTAGACGTAGTGGACTTGGATATTATCTTTTTAGAGAGCTTATCTCACGCATTGGCTCTACTGTCATCACTACTGGTGTCAGAGTCAGTCATGCCATCCTCGATGTCAATGGCTACTGCATGAGCAACACTGAATGTTTCGTAACTGCTTATCTTTTTCATGTCTTTGTGGATTTTCCTCCTTAGGCCTTCAATGAACCATGCCATGAGGTACTTAGCATCGAGGTGTGGGTCGCATTTGGCAATTAAGTGTTTCATCTTGCCCAAGTACGTGCATACATCTTCTCGCCGACCTTGTTCAAGCTTACTTAATTGGAGAGCGGGATCATCTTGTAGTCTCTCTGTTTGAAAGCGCATCTTGAATTCAGTTTGTAGTAGGTCCCATGTGGCTCTTTCTTCCACTAGGAGGTCTAGGTACCATTCTGAGGCTTCATCGGTTAAGGCCATGGGGAATTAGGTGACCTTGGTTTCATTGGATTGATCTCCACCAGCTTGGCATGTGGCATCAAAATGTTGGAGGAATCAAGCTGGATCACCCCTACCATTGTATTTGGGAAGTTTGAGTTTGCCCAGGGCGCACTTGCCTTGATTGTTATTGTTGTTGCAGTCAAAATTATTATGAGGGTTAAAGAAATTGTTCCCATCTAGTTCAAGATCAAGGCCACTATCATTGTGCCAGATCTCTACCATGTCATGTCATGGAGGAGTCAAAGGGATTTGCTGAATTTCAAGGGGGGAATTTGGGGCAGAGGGTTGTCAGACGCATTGGCCAGAGCATAGTTGCATGTAGATTTGGTGAGAGGTGGAATAGGTGCCTCTGTCGCAAGTGCGGGTGTTGATGTAGGTGTGTTAGGGGGTTTAGAGATGCATTAGTATTGTAGAGAGCATAGTGTTAATAATGTGCCTAGGATTGTCCCTCATGAGTAGAGAAATGTGCCGATGCAGATGGATCATCAACAATTGGAGGTCACGGTAGAAATTTATGAGCGAATTAGTGCAAAAAGGGGCCCACATTTTGGTGCAAATTAACGAGTGCTAGGAACGCCGAAATGGTGTGCAATGGATTGAAAAAATGCCTCATAGTGTGGTGTTTTTGTGTGTGAAACGGCGGTTCAAATGGGGTTTGATTTGGCTGCCAAACAGATGAGTTACGATGTGTTAAAGTAGGGGTGAGAGAGAGAGAGAGAGAGAGAGAGAGAGAGAGAGGTTTTGTATTTACAATAGAACAACTTTTGTCAAAGTACACCTCTCATGAGAGATTTATAAAGAAACCTATAAAAAACCAAGAATGCCATATATATACCTCTTATGAGGGATATATAGAGAAACTTGTAGAAATGTCCAGAGTCTAGGCCTAGAAATCATTTGGCTACGATACAAAGGAATCAATATATAGAAAAATATGTAAAAAGGCATGGAGTCTATGCCTAGCATTTGTTTGGCTACACATGCAAAGGAACCATACATAGAAACATGTAAAAACCATGGAGTCTACATTTAGAACTTTTTTGGTTGTAGTTGCAAAGGATCGGCCTATGCAACCTTTTTTTCTTTCAAGATGTTGGTTTCTCTACGAGGTGCTTGAGAAACATCCCACCTTTTTTTTGCAATTTCGGAGCCACCACCATTTCACATTTTGGGGGATGGAGTGGCAATTCATGTTCAAGGAAAGGGAGCAAAGAAAAAACCCTTATACTCCTAGAGAGTGCTTGAGTAATAGGTCTTGGGGACAAAGCAAGATTGCCAATTTGTGGAGGAAGATTGTCTATTTTATCCCTCCACCTGACTTCTGGGCTCCATTATCTTTTCCTCACTGGGCTCAGACTTCACTCCTTCTTTATATTTCATGGCCACCAAAGTGAGGATCAAATCTAAGGAATAGAGTTGCAGAAAGCCCTTAAATTCATTAAGAACTCCCTTGTACAAGGGCCTTGTAGAATACACTACATCTCTCTTATTCTATCTTCCACTTTGGCCTGCTCTTGGTCCATGATTGGAGGGAGAGGAGGAAGATGCAAAAATATCATAGGCATCCTCTGTTCTCTTTGCCACTCGGAAGGGGTGAATGGACAATGAGTAAAGAAATCAATCTCTAAAGAGAAAATCCCTTCAAATTTATTGCATCTAGGCAAGGTGACAAAGCTTCTTCTGGCACCCTCTAGCTGTAGGTCATTCCCTAAATGACTTCTATTTGCAAAATCATGGCTACCTATAGTGGGGGGAAGATGGAGATGATGGTCTCTCCCATCTGAGTCAACCTCCATCCTCCCTCTCATTTACAAAAACGCTCAATAAGGTCCTAGTTGAAGACTCTCTTCATTTTTGTTAGGGAGATTTTGGCCCATCTCCAGTATAAAAGCTTGCATTGCACACTCTCTAGCTCCAGTATAAAAGCTTGCACCACACACTCTCTAGCTTTGAGGAAATTATTATTTTGCTAAAATGTCAATGCCCAATTGGCATTCTAAGTACTTCATTGTCTAACCTTGTGGGATTCTATCGAAGCTAAGAGTTGAAAATGCATAAGAAGGAAAGAGGGAGATACACAAAAGGCTCACATTGCTCATGAAGGATGCCTCTTCATTAGGGGGAGAGAAGACATACACTTACAATATCCTTTACATAGTCCTCAATTCCAAGAATATGAATAAGGTTCTTCACACATGTACTTCAAAGATGCCATGTCATCTTTCTTACACTCCTCTATATCCAACCATCATCCATATACTTATGCATACATATCATCTATACGTCAACAATCTCCCCCTCAAGGTTAGCATTATCTTATACATCACATAGGCCCAAAGCATCTCTAAAAAGACAAAACTTATATTTCCCCAAAGACTTGGTAAAGATATCATCAATCTGGGCATTTGTCCTCACATATCTCAAGTCAATTTTGCCACATCACTTTCTCCTTGATGTAGTGACAGTGGACCTCTATATGTTTTGTCCTTGCATGGTAAATGGGATTCTTGGCTAGCATAATAGTACTTATGTTATCACAATAGATCACTACTAGACCATCAATGCACACACCCAACTCATAAAGAAGTAATCTCAGCAAAGTTTCTTCACATGCCACAATGGCAGCCCCGCTATACTCAGCTTCCATGCTAGTCACACTACTCCCAAGAAAGAATGCATACCCACTAGTTGACCTACTCTCATCAATGCTGCCAACCCAATCTGCATCGGTATAACCATGCAAGCATATTTCTCCTTCCTTGGCATAAAACAAGCCAGCATTTATTGTGGCTTTCACATATCTAAGTACCGCATCAAAGTGACTTCTGCAAGGCTTTTTCATAAATTGGCTCACCACACCCAAAGCATAACTCAAGTTTGGTCTAGTGATGGTGAGGTATATGAGACTTCCAACCATCTTTTGGAACATACTCACATCTTGCAAGTAGCATCCATCATCAACCATCTTAGCATTTTGCTTAAGTGGAGTTTCAATCGGTTTTCATTCTGTCATACCATATTTTTCTAGCATGTCCAAATCATATTACCTTTGTAGCATCCAAATACCATCAAGTGAATCAATTACCTCAATCCCAAGGAAGTACCTTAGCTGCTGTCCAAGATCCTTCATGTCAAATTCACATGACAATCTCTTCTTCGTTGTTGCTGTAATTTTTGCATCAAAATTCCCCGTGATGATCAAATCATTCACGTATATTATCCACAATCACCATTTTTGCTCCCTCTTGCTTCATATAGTGAGCTATCAGCTTTAGATTGCTTGAAGTGCATATTCAGCAAGGCTTTACTCATCCTCTCACACCAAGCTCTTGGAGCTTGCTTCAGCCCATACAAGGCTTTCCTTAACTTGCACACATGCATAGGGTATTTGGGATGTATGTACCCCTCAGGCTGATGCATATAAACTTCCTCATGAAGTGTGCCATCCAAAAATTCATTTTTGACATCCATTTGATATATCTCCCACCCATGCATGCTTGCCAAAGCAATCACGGTCCATATGGTGGTCATCTTTGCCACCGAACTGAATGTTTCATCATTTTCCAAACCATATGTTTGGGCATACCTGTTTGCCACTAACCTTGCCTTGTATCTCTCCATACTTCCATCCAATTGGCACTTCACTTTATAAACCCATTTGTAGCCAATATTTGTCTTTCCTTTTGGAAGTATGACAAGAGTCCAAGTGTTGTTCTTATCCAAGGCATGCATTCCTTGATCCATGGCATCCCTCCAATCTGAATTTTTACAACCTCTTCAAAACTTGAAAGCTCAACATCACTTTGCTAACCATGTATGCATGGTGCATCCTCATATATCCATTGTAAGTCAATCTACCCACAATGTGCCTCACCCTTTCCAAACTTCTGAAGGGTTGTGTACTTGCCATTTGCTTTCTAGAATGTGGCAGCACATACTTTGATGCATGTTTTGTCTCTTGAGAATTAACAAGCCATAAAACACTCCCTTCATCACTATTTGCATCCTCAACACTCTCTTCAACTTCAACTTTGTGCTTTGTTTATCCACATGCTTGGTCCCCCTTAGTCTACCACTCTATGGGCTCACACTATCAATACTTTCCTCATGTTGTGATGGCCTTGACATCACTTTACTTGAAGGGCCCAGCTTGCTATAATTTTATCTTTTCACTCTTTGGCATATGCTCATCCTCAACAACAATTGGTTTGGGTTGATACCATGCTTCATGCTCACTAAACTTCACATACGACTCCCATAAACTTGTCTAGTGATGGGATCATAGAATTTATATCCCTTTCTCTCATATGGGTATGATGTATCCCAAAATTTTACATTTTATAGCCCTTGGCTCCAACTTGTACCTTATCTCATTTGGCACATATATATAACAAACACAACCAAACACCTTTAAATAAGCCAAAAGCTTTTCAAAAGGTGTAAACCCATGTATGGCACCTATGGGTGTTCTATTCATGATATACATGGCCTTATGCACTACTTCATCCCAAAAATTGAATGGCATATTCATTTCCTCCATCATGGCTCTAGCCATGCCACCAATCACCCTATTCTTCCTTTTTGCAATGGAATTTTATTAAGGAGTATATCTACAAGTGACCCATCTCTTAATGCCTTGGCCATATAGAAACTCGTCATATTCATAGGACATGTATTGTCACCATTGTCCATATGAAAGCACTTTATGTAAAACCCAAGCTCCTTCTCTATCATTCTCTTAAATTGGCAAAATACTTGAAAGCCATCACTTTTAGCTTTCAAGAAATAAACCCACCGGTTGTAATCATCTATAAAAGTGATATAGTATCTTGCTCCCCTGGTTGTTGCATGGTTCGTAGATCCCAAAAACATTCAATTGAACTATTTCCAAAGGGTACTTGATCTCTCCCCCTCTTCAAAAATGGAAATCTTGTTTGTTTTGCAAATTGACATACAGGGCATATATAGCTGAAATCTAAGTGGCCAAATATAGGTAGCCCTCTCACCAATTCTTTGGTTTACATCTCCTTCAAGCATCTATAATTAATGTGCCAAAGTTCAGCCTCTTGATCTTTCTTAGGGGCACTATTGGCATACATACCTTTCTATAAATAGGGCTTTCCTGCATCAAATGTGAACAACATTCCTCTCTTTTGACGTTTGGCAACAATCTTGCCATTCTGTCATTATGAAACTCCTCTACAAAGCATCCAAACTTGTTAAAGTGCACTTGGTAGTCTTGATTAGCCATTTGACCAATGGAAGTAATATTTTTTGTGATTGTAGGCACATGTAAAACATCTCCCAATGTATTCTCCATATCATGCTTATCCCTCAAGAAAACATCACCAATATGAGTAATCTTGTACATGGTATTTTCCCCTATAGCAACAAACTCCTCATCAAGCATCTCATCCTTGTGAATGAACTACTAACCATGATGTGTCATATGATTTGTGGATCTCAAATAGATGAACCAATCATCACTAAATAAAGGCTCTTGCATACTACTTATAATATGCTCGATAGGTAAAGAGATGAGTGCCATATCCATGCTCATGTGCATACTCTCTTCCACCAACATAATGTCTATGTTGTGGTCTTCTGCCATGCCCTCTATGTGTGGTGTTATGCTTTGCATAACAATCTCACTCGTAGTGCCCAAACTTACCACAAAAGTGGCAATTTCTAGCTTGTCAAGTATGAGTGGCCCTTCCTCTTCCATGGGGTGTGGCTTCTCCCCCTTTCTCTTGGCATATAATCACGTTCTCTTTGGGCAAACTCATTTATGTCCATAGTGTTTTGATGGGCATATGAGGCTCTCCCACAGCCTCTTGGAGGTCCACTTTTCCCTCTAAAGTCACCTCTACCACCCTAGTGATAAAACAAGTTATCTCTTCCACTACTCGTGGAAGCTTTGAGCCTAAGCTTTACCTCTTCCATCATGCATGATGCAACTAGCTCCTCGAGGTAGTCAGAAAGCCGAGCCACCAAAAGCAAGCCAAGTAGAAAGTTGAGCTGCCACAAGCGAGCCAAGGTATGTATGAGAACATAATGTAAGTTCTGACGCCTTTTCATTATTCTCAAATTCTTCCTATTAATTGTACTTTTTGCCAAATTCATTAACTTCATTGATTGAATTAGTAGCATGAGTGACTTAATAAATTATGCTATTGACTTCATTGCCATATCATGAACTTCAGTGACTTAACAAACTACTTGAGTGACAAGAAATTTCATGACTAACTTCTATGCCATAACATTGAATATACAACCATAATTCTCAATAAGAAGATTAATGAGAACCAAAAAATATCTTTCAATAGGACTATTTAAAATATTCATCAAATAAAATCTTTGTACAACGTTCTTTGGAAATCAAAGCAATGGAGTTGTTTCAAAGAAGCCAAAATGAGATGTTTTCTAATGAGTGGAAGGTAAGGTATGTGCTACACCTCAGAGCATTCATCATCTACAAACAAGCATTGAGCAACTTTCTTGTCTCTTATCCTTCTATCATACTTCCTGCCTGCCTCCATTTGCTTTGCCATTTCTTATGCATAGCATGGTAGGAAGCTACAAAAATCAACAAGTCAACTTGACATTACAATAAGCACAAGATTTCTTCAAGTTATGGATTATCAAACTACCAATACAATCTTCTTGATCACAAAACAACGCACTACAAATTCTAAAGCACTATCAAGACATCATATCACATATAGGCCATATGGATTTGCCACTCTAAAAGATCATATTTTACTTTTTAAAGTTCTAAAGATATGAAAAAGAGACCACTACTTCAGAGATCTCAAAATCTTAAAAAAATGAAATATAGACAAATGTTTTATCCAAGTAACCAATGTCTCACTATGAGTCATCATATGGATTGGTGGTAGGCATCATGGCATATTTAGACTCATACACTTCTTTAGTACTACCTGCATCCAATGTAGCTCTCTTTGCACATGATGCCTGCTGTACAAGGGGATAATGCACAACACTACTGTCACTATCAAAAGAAAAGCAAGAATGACTAGTAGCCTGGCATGCTCACATAAGACTTAGTGGTGCTGTTCCACATCCCATCTCCATGCAAAGGCTACCTGCATGACATAGCAAGCTCAAAATACAACCCATAGAACTAGTGGACCTCTCCATTGACCCTCTAGCATGCCTACTCAATGAAGATCCTGCCAAGCTTCTCTACCTTTGGAAGATAGTGAGTCCATGAGTCACTCCTCTTCTTGATGTGAAGTCTATCAAATAATATTTGTCTCTCCTCATAGAACATGAGTGGATGACAGCCCCCATGTCTAGCAAATACAACCATGAAGGAAAGCATTTGCATACAAACAATGGAAGTTTGAATACATCTAAACTTTTCTTACCTAGTGTGATAAATGCAAACAACAGAAGAAAGAAAACCAACCACCAAATCCTCTCCATTCTCCATGACATGTCCATAAGGCACTCTCCCTCACGACTACATTCCCTGAAACCTCCAAGCCTTGGACATGAATGTATTTCTCCAACCATGTAATGCAAGGTCCTTCAAACCAAAGATGGTGCCCACATGTTAGAAAGACCAAACTCAAGCAAAATCTCATTCAATTGAGAGAGTATGTTTAACGTTCTTATACCTACAAGAGGACAAAAGAGAGCTAGCCATCCATCATCACCGAGTGTAGCAGCTGCTACACGAATACCATATCTAACATGGTCCTCTGTAATCTTATTCATGTGGGAACCCCAACATGTCCCTCCATCTCTGAATCCATAGGGAAGTCTAGTAGTATAAAGTTTGCAGCCCATTTTACTTTCTTTGCCCATCCTAGTATAATCCCTCCCTATGCTACCAGCTCCAAGAAAGAACTCATGCACCTTTGTGTAAACATCATTCTTTTTGGCAGTTACAAAATCTAATCCCATGGTAATGTAATCACCTATTGCGAACCAAACATAAACGTTTCCCCACGGCCATCTAAAATTGATGGGGGGTGATATGCAAATGTGAAGAAATCTTTCACCAATTTCTTCTTTCCTACAATTAACTCAAATGCTTTAGTAATAAACAAGAACATAAGCTTCATGCTTTTAAAGAATACAAAGTTGAGATTTCTACTTGGAAGATAAACCTCGACAACTGGTTTCTCATCCATAGTCTCACGAGGTGGAGTTTCCACATCCTCTACTTCTATAAAGCAGAGATTCCAATCTTTTAGAATTGTAACTTCCATAGAATTTTTCTACTAACTAGGCTACAAAAAAACTGATGGCATGCCTTTCTCTTTAGTTGTTTGTTTAGTCCCCCTAGAGGACATTCTCTTTGGAGTATCTTCTTTACTAGTCTTTGTAGTTGTCGAGTCCTCAGCAAACATATCTCTCTCACGTGTAAGTACTTGCCCAGCTGGAAAGTCAATCCACCATGGGCAGTTAACTACTAAGCTCCCGCTGAGACAATCCATGCATTGAACCAGGGTACATGCAAGTGCTGGGGTCCCCTATCTCAAGCAAGACTTTGCATTGAGTAGGCATCTCAGTCAACTTATTCTCCTTCACAAGTTGCTTCAAGTACCTTCAATGTGGTAGAAGTTTATTACTTACCAAATGGACAATAGCAAGTTCTCTCTGAAAGACAAGACTTATAGATCATGAATGTGTGTAGCTTGATCGATCTTTGTGGCCTTCCTTGGTGCATGTCCATCACATCTCTTTGAGAATTTGATAGGGGATTTACTATCACATGCCTTCAAAGAGGAGAACACATGCTTCCTATCCTCTAGCTTCATGTCCTCCATGTATTGTTGTAGTGTATAATCCGCAGGCAATACAAGTGGATTGGTCATGGTACTAACTTCACACAAGATAGTCGAGCAAGTGCTTCGCATACCAATCTTCTCTCCTTGCAGTTGGATTATTGTGGGACCATACATGAAATCTATGAAATTGATTTCAGATGATTTAGTATTTTCATTCTTGATGTAAAATGGTTTAGAACTATCTACAATGGTCCCCATGCGATAGTGAGAAAAGATAATAGCGATTTCTTTACAATAGACTCCACCAAACTTTGGATTGATGAAAGTGATACTTTTTTCTTCCCGAGCATTGTGAGCAAGTGCATACTAATGATTTAATTAATCGAAGCTTTTGTTTTTAAAGATCCATTGATACATGTACTTAAGCATAATTTCATATATATAATGACAAAACATGTGTGCCTCAGGATCTATGGAGCGCTCTAAGGTGGATGAAACTTGTGTGGAAACATGATGAAGAGAGTGCTCATGACATGTATCTCAAGTCAATTAGGTTCCAAGATAGATTAACTTGGACTCATAAAAAGAATCTTGAGATAGTGCAAAGTGCTTGATTGATATTACTTCAAATGAACCTCCCTTTTATAGGTGAGGGTACTTACATCCATTTGCTTGCTCACATGTGGGATATGTCCTCCATGCCATGTGGCAGCTTTCCCTTTGCTCATACCTTTTGCTCTACATGTGCTCATGGCACCATAACTCTCAACACCTCCCCTTAGTGCCATAATCCTTTAGCTACTGCAAGGTGGTCAGATGTGAGTTACATTCCATCACCTCCCCTTAGTGCATGCATTGCTACTTAAGGTGGTCAAGTGTGGTTTACATGTCAATACCTCCCCTGGGTGCTTTCATAGCTACTCTCAGGTGGTCAGGCTTGTTTTACAAACATATGGGCTGAAGGTGGAAAGGATTTTACTTTTCAATGCTTCATGTCGATGGCGTTCGCTTCTTCGCTTGATGTAGCTTGATGCATGATGCTTTGTTCTTCCATGTGCCATGATGCTTTATGTGTGGATGCCATGCTTTGTGCTATGGTCATCTCATGCACTTGTGCTTTCGGCATGCTTTTTACATCGATGTTTGCATTCATGCTTTGCTTTTCCATTTGTTGCAAAGGTCTTACCAATTGATTTCTTTCAATATTGGCAGTGTCTAATTACATACAATTATTTTGATTTAAGAGGCGCGTAGAGCTCGAAAAGACGATCACTTTTCCTTTTTAGAGCGTGTCCAAATTCTTCTTGGATTGCAAGTTACGCCTTGTTGAAGGTTTTGTGAAGAAGAGGGCCTTTGATGATGTGGCACAGGGATTCACATGCTGAATTCCATACTGTGCTTAACAAGGGCTCTGTGCCTAGGTGGCACTGTGCCATGTGGCAATCTTTAAACTCAAATAGGTTTACCCATGGTTACACAAATTTTACCATGGTCCAGCTGAACCTAACCATTAGCTTAACCAAGGTTCAACTTAACCCCACACTAATCCTACCTTATCTGCCACGTGTCATTTTTCTGTGAGACTTTGGAGAAGGAAGGTGATGCAGAGGGTCGTTCTTCTCCGAATCGGTCGTCGGACGTTGCCTTTCACAGGAGCTCTTTCTTTCGGGTGCCATCGTCGTAGGCACAGGTGCTTTGTGTAGTGCCAGTAGAACCTATAGCCACTGTTCGTGGCTTTGTGGGAGCGGCTTGTTCGTGAAGGGCTGCGTGTGCATTGCGACGGAGCACGAAGCACGTTGCTTGAAGGTTGGAGCAAGAAACTGTGTCCGCTTCTTGTTCTTGGAGGCTCATAGAGGCCGCCTTGCCTTGAATATCATAGAGGGCCATTGAAGCTGGTCGAAGAGCTTACTTCAGAGTCGTTGCAGTCGTTGGTTGTCTGCTTTGCAGTGTAGGCTGCTCATTGTTGCTGTGTTGAGTGCGCGTGCTGTCCCTAGGAGCTGCACTCGTTTGCTTCGCTGCTGCTACTGAGGAAGCTTGGGCTGTGCCTTAGGAGCTTGCTTCGTTGTTGGCTGCCTCATCGGTGCTGGCTAGTGGTTGTGTGTCCCTTCGTAGTGGAGGCAGATAGCGTTGGCTAGAGTCGCGACCCTCTGGAGCATTGCCCATGAGCATTCTAGTTGCTGCAAGGCTGTTCTTCATTGTAGAGTCCGCCTGTAGGTCGTTTGGAGAGGCAGTAGGGAGCTTGAAGCTCTATTGGAGAACCTCTCTTTGGACTTCTCTTTCTACTCAGAACCTCTCAAAGATGGGTGTAGGTAGAGCTTCGGGCTCTCTTTCTCAAACCTTTCAAATCTCTCCTCACAAAGAAACTACTCAAGGGACTCTCTTGTTCTCATAGAATAAGGAACACTCAAGCTCACAATGAATCTCTCATGAAATGGATGGACGGAAATTTTCTCTCTCAAGGGACGGAAACTTGTTCTTAATCTAAAACTAAAACTAACCTAGGAGAACTCATGAGTTCCTAAGACATACCTACAACTAATCTAGAAATGGGAGCAATCCTAGTGAACTACTAATGAGCTAAACTAGGAGAGCTAAACCTATGCTCTGATACCATGACAAAACATGTGTGCCTCAGGATCTATGGAGCGCTCTAAGGTGGATGAAACCTGTGTGGAAACATGATGAAGAGAGTGCTCATGACATGTATCTCAAGTCAATTAGGTTCCAAGATAGATTAACTTGGACTCATAAAAAGAATCTTGAGATAGTGCAAAGTGCTTGATTGATATTACTTCAAATGAACCTCCCTTTTATAGGTGAGGGTACTTATATCCATTTGCTTGCTCACATGTGGGATATGTCCTCCATGCCATGTGGCAGCTTTCCCTTTGCTCATACCTTTTGCTCTACATGTGCTCATGGCACCATAACTCTCAACATATAATTGATGGCATTTGGCACCCATCTTCAATATAGGTGGTTTTTCATCCGAATCGTTCTAATCCAAGATGGTGGTACGTGATCCAAGTTGCACCATGAAGTAAGCAAATTTTTGAAGATAGAGATGTGGATATGGAGATACCACTACCAATGCCAGATCCAATTGATTCAGATGGATCTAGCATGAAGAAGATAAAGATCACAATATGAACCAAGAGGAAGATGTGCATAATGACATCGTACGGGAGGAAGATGGAGGTCACGATATTGAGGAAGAAGATGACGATCATCAAGAATCACCACACTTTATTGAAGAAGATGATCAAGTCTTAGGTGAATGTATGATGCTAGAGTACGATGATGATATAGGAGATCAACTCGGTATAGAGTTAGAGATAGACTTGTTTGGCATGTTAGACTTGGCTCAGCCATTGATGTAAATGCTCTTCATTGAATTTTTTTCATCTCAAATTTGGACATGAATGTATGAGCTTCAAACTTGATGTACATGCTCTTGTACTTTTATTCTCTCAAAGGATCAAACATGTATGAAGGAAAAAAAATTTGTCATTGGGAAAAACTATCTTTAAAGGTCGGTATGGGAAAAAACACTCTCTATAAAACATCGCTATAGGAAACTGTCTTAGTGTCTCTATATAATGACCATTCACAAGTCTAGTAAGTGTTGCCATATAGCGACTCTCTTTAAAGGTCACTATATAGTAACATTTGTCTAAAGTCGCTATATAGCGACACTTAACTAATCTTGCTTTCATTATCGATGATTAGCGAACACTAAATGTCGATGCTTAAGTGTCGAAATAGGGCTTGTGTGTAGTAGTGTATGTTGATTTGGGCAAAATAATTGGGTCAACAATTTAGAGTCTAATTTGTAGGGTCTAGGCAATAGGGTCGAGTGTCATTTAGCTAGATTTCCATCAGGTGGTTGCATCTTGTATACACATACTTGGCAGTCCCTTTCTTCATCTCCATCTTCATGATGCACATAGCACTACAGGACCAATTGAGCGAGGGTATGCTGCACTAGCCAAAATTGAGTAGCTTTGGTTTCATTCTCACTTTCAAGACCCCTAGACCAAGACTCTTCTCTTTGACTCTTTAGTTCAACTAGTAGATGTGTAAGGCATTCCTTATTGGGAGCTAAATCTATCAGAGATAGATTGGGCTCGAGATTAGGGCCTAGGGTATAGGGTCCATGGTTTAGAATTTAATAGCACCACATCTATCATGTTCAACCTTGCCATGGCTAGACCCAAAGAAATTCCACATCATGTCTAGACCAGTCAGGAATTTGAACATTAAGACAAAGTAGAATCCATGGGTTGATTCAAATTGAGAGGCGGCACCATTTGACCACACCCAACGTTGTTCTATATTTTTTGCATGGGGATCTTCTTTTTTCAGACATTCCCAATGCAGTAGAAAAGCATGCTACACAAATAAGGTGTCATGTTCCCTATCTTTTGAAATGTAGAAATGGTATGTGCATTATACTGACCTGGACTCCTATGAGTTAGCAAGCAGATTGGCATTAGTCATCATAGAAGAATCGAGCAAATGACTGTATGTGATATGCACAAGAATTGTTATCTTCTTGTTGTACTATTGAGCACTTTGTATCTCATCTTGTTCTTGAAATGCATAATTTTCTACAAAATCTATGACAGTAGAGACAATAGTGTCATGGGGAAATTTGGCAAGCACGTCCTGAACTGCTTATCCTACCAACTGGCCGTGAAATTGTGAAGCACATATTTTGGGATGGATTGAACCAAGCGACCTATAAGCTCCCTCGACTGAGTGCTCTTACATGATAGTAGCCATCTCTTTTTATCGAATCCTTCAACATAGACATTTTCAAATCTCCTCCACTTTAGAGCAACAAGCTGTCTTCCCTCATTTCATTTGGATAGACATGAAATTGCCCCTTCTTCAGCTTCAGACTACAATGCTTGCACAAAAGCATTCAGTGCGATGGCACTCACAGTCTCCTTTTGGACAAATATTGGCTCCGACAAAGACATTAGGCTACAAAACCTACTCTCCCTTATGACACATGATGAGGATCCATGTGGCCTACAGACTGTGCATTCATTGGGGAGACATGGGCATCGATTCCTATGGAGCAATGCTCCAACATGACCAAATTTCAAGTCAGGCTAGGTCAAATTCTATGTGTGTTTTGTAACAATAAACATTCCTGTCTTTGAGTTTCCTGACGTACCAGGGCTTATAATGCTCAAAGTTCCTTTGCCCAATTGAAATGGCAAGATTCTAATCAATAAACTTGAGATACAGCTCTGTCTATTGACCCAACATGCAGGATGAACAGTACATTGAGCCTCCTTTTTGCACTACTATGAGGAAAACAAAACAAAACACTGTACGTGAAAAAATGCAGTCTAATTAAACTAATCAACCATGAGAGGAGGCATGCATACCTACAAGGCCCACCCATTGTCAAGGCACCTCTTTGCTGTAGAGTCCGACACTACCACCCAAATCACCTTCGTAAAGCTATTCCAACCGTGTGACAAGGATTTTCGGTGTATTGTACATACCAAATTTGTGCAAAAACCTATTGTCTGTCTATCGGATGGACAAGCACAATATGTCAGTATTATTCGACAACGACAAGGTCACTATCACATCCAAGGCAAACGAACAAGTGGTGGCTCAAGGTGTCAAGGATCATGGGCTATATCGGCTCAACACTCTGGTGGTGCATGAGGACCATGGAAGATCGAGATTATGGCACGAGCAGTTCGATCATGTCAACTATGGCACTCTCTCCGAGATGTAGAAGACAAAGATGGTACTTTGATGTTTTTGAAAATTTGCTATTTCCTATACTCTTCAGGATGCATGGCTTCAGATGCAACAGAGCACTTCTAATGCTTTAATAGTCTCATTCCAAATAATTATTCCATAATTTTTTGGTCTCATGTTCAAGTTTGGAGTGTGTACTACAACTTGAAGACAAAGTTTGCCGAGTTCCATTGAGCAATGTATAAGTTATGGGTCATGCACGATACCTATATACAAAAAATTCCATGAACATCACAAAAAATGCCTACACCCAAGCAAACAATGACTCGGCATGTTAACCACCTCAGTTATCATTGTCACATTTTGCACCTTCTCGCAAACTCTTTTATGTATGTGCAATGTGCTCATAAGTTTTGTTAGAAGCTGCATTGGAGCTATAGTAGTGGCCCAAGAATAATGTAATAGACTGCCAAAATACACACCCATGTGCAAGGAAGAGTTACATAAACAAAAGTTAAAGGAATACACATATTGGATTCTTGCACATCAGCATTCTATATACATGTTACAAAACATTTCATAACTCAAGCATAAGGAGAAGCCTTCACATAAGGAAAGAGCTTTTACATATGAAGGAAGTCACAAATTGTAGTCAATGCACTATCAGATGGAAGTTGCAAGATATCCTCTATGGCCAACATGGAGGCTCAAACTGTCTTCAAGAATCTACCACGTATTGATATCTTGCAACATTTAAGGGTGCAATGGAACACATTCAGATGTCCCAAGGCCTTGTCAAGGGGCATAAATAGTGCCAAATTTGGGATATGAGTAATAAGCTCTACCTTCAATTTTTTAATTCATGGTTTCAATTATTTTCTCCATTTTTCATTTCAAGTAAGCTTTCTGATTTACATGAAGAATTGCACTAGTGCCATCGTTACCATTGCAAAGTAGATATTATAATTTTGCAATTGGGAAGAATTGGCTCATGTGCCATTCTCCACAACTTCATAGGTTTGACATTGCAATGATAGAATGACTGTAATGCAAAAGTTTTAATTTAGATATTGCAATGGGAGAATGGCACTAGTGCCATTCTCTATTACATAATTTTGTTTCACTATTATCTTTTGGAGGTACATAATCTATGATGCTTTTGGTTTTTCTAGGATTTCTTTTCAATTGCAAACGTTTTGGTGGGCTCTAACTTTGCCACAAAGTACTCATATGGTGACATATGAGGATGATATTTACAAAAAGTGGACAAAGATCTTGACCTTGCTAAAGCAAGGAGAACTACATGAGATGTTTGTTGGGTTTAGATGACCATAGTGTGTAGGTGATCTAACAAGAGATTGAGGTGGGAAACATTGTCATGTTTAAGTCTAGCAAAGAATAGGATTGTGTTGAGATGTCTCAATGCATGATTGGCATCAAGAAAGAGAAAGTATTGAAGGAAAATTTCATCAAGGAGTGCAGCTTGTGACACCCATTGCCTAGGTTTCAAACATGGGAAGACCTTGCATGCTACTTCGTCTCATTGATGCAGATGTTTCTCAGTGCCTCAAGGGATGCTGTGAGGGATGGCTAAAAGAAAGGCTATATGTTAATAAGTCAACACTCAAATTCCTAGAAGTTGCATCTAGGTACTTTGAATGGATAATAAGTGTTAAAGATGGCAACAGCTTTTTTATCACAGTCCTGTTTTCCATGGACAATTTTCTTGGTGAACATGGAAGTAGAGAGTGAGAGATTTTTTATGCATTATTTCAAGGACCATCTTCCCATCATTTTTTGTGTCCTTGACACCACACAATGTTTTGCCAAGGAGATGTCTTGGGACAAGGATGCATTGATGGGTTGCTTGCCAGTGTGATGCAAACCATAGTGTCTCCATTACACTTTGTATTGTTGTCATTTTTGGAGATGACAAAGACGGTAAATTTGAAGGATTCCCTCGCAAAGGTATCATTGTGGTATCAAAGGTTTGTGGGTGTCATCTACAACATTGAATTCTCACTTATGGGTTTGATAGAGACATTCTACAATTTGACATTGTTAAGCACAAGGGACGGGTTTGACAAGTACGATCACTTGTTGGAAGAAACAAGGCCTTACCATATAATGGAAGATAATATTTTGGATGAGCTCAAGATGAGTAGGAAGGGTTTGCACAGGAAGATGTTGCTAAAGAACACATAATCAAAGAGTGCATCAAGTGTTATTGTGCAGGGAAGATCAAGTTATTGGTCTCGCGGCCTTGTAAGCTTTGTTTAGCTTAAGAAAAGTCATATCACTTGTTAAAACAAATCAACAGGCCACAAAAATTGAGTCCATGTGTGTAAATATTGCCAAAAATAATTCCAAAATTACGTTTTGGGCTGGTATCAAGAGGCCTCTGGATGGGCGTGCCAATGAATCACCTCTAATTAAAATAGATGGAGAGGGTGAGCAACAAATTGAACCTTTGTGTCCTCTAACTAAAGCTGACATTGCAGCTATCCCAAAGATTCTTAATTAGAAGATATGGAACGTGAAATTGAAGGCCTATAACTATTCATATCTTGCTTGTAACAATATCACCCTTTTGTCTTTTTCTTATGGGCTTAGCACTAGTGCTTTTTTAGCTTGACACTAGTTTATGAAGAATGGTAGTACTTTTAGGTCCCTTTCTTGACTTTATGTATTTAATAGGCATCATAGTGAGAATAATACAAGTGCCATTCTCTCTATGATTTTATGGATAATGAAACTTCTCTTATGTCACTTTCTTGATTTTTTGTGTTTTGACTATATTCAAAGAGATTTAAAATATATTGTAACAAATATTCTTCCAAAGCATGGGTTTAAGTGCTTTCTACAATCTTTTGGGAGTGGGAATGGCACGAGTGCCATTCTCCCAATGGGTTTATATAGAAAAGGTATTGTTTGCATTCTCTATAACTTTTCAAGAAGCATGTTTCACTGGACACAAGTAATGGCACTAGTGCAATTCTCCTACTACCAATTACAATGTGGAGAAAGGCAATATTGGCATTCTTTAACCTTATTAGGAGAATGGTATTGGTGCCATTCACCATAACCTTGTAGAGATAATGGCATTAGTGACATTCTCCCTAAACTATGTAGAATTCCAATAGTGCCTTTCTCCTTAAAAGACATCATTGGCATTCTCTGTGATCTTATAGAGAGAACTGCACTAGTGCCATTCTCCCCATAACCTTACATGAATAATGGCACTAGTACCATTTCCCAAGAGGAGAATGGCACTAGTTTAATTATCCCCCTCCCAATGAGGATACAAAAGAGAAAGGTACTATTTACATTCTCCAACCACATAAGGAGAGTGGCACTAGCGCTACTCTCCATAACCTTTTAGTGAAGAATTGCACTCGTGACATCCTCCCTAAGTTCTGAAGAATGCCAATAGTGACATTCTCCCTATAAGACACTAGTATGGGAATTCTCCATGAACTTATAAAGAGAGTGGTAGTAGTGTCGTTCTCCCCATAACCTTATAGATATAATGGCTCTACTACCATTTTCTCTACAAGGTGATAGAGAAAGGTAGCACTATTGGAATTCTCCATAATCTTATAGGGAGAATAGTAGAATTGCCACTCCCCAAAGGAGAATGGTAGTACTTTATGGTCCTTTCTTGATTTTCTTTGCTTTGATAGCTGGACTATGTTAAAAGAAATTCTTAAAAAAGGCACTATTTCCACTACCCTCAAATTCATATGAATCAATGACGCATGGAAGGAGATGGAGACCTAGAAATGGGGTGTAGGATTTATTGTTTGACACATTCAAATTGATAGCCTAAAAAACGGGTACATGCTATTGCCAAAAATGGATCGCTACATAAAGAGGGTCAAAGTGCATGTCATGCATGAAAATTTCACTACATCAATAGCCAAATTTCTCTATGATAAGATCATGACTAGATTCAAATGTCTCATGGAATTAATTTGTGATCAAGGTAGACAATTTCTAAATCATATTCTTCTTAGACTGGTTACCCATCAATGATATGCATAAGAAATCCACCGTGTATTATCCACAAGCCAATGGATAGGCATAATCTTCTAAAAGGATCCTATAGAATATCATGAAGAAGTTGGTCAATGAAAATTGGATGGGTTGGGAGAAGAAAATCTACTCCCCCTTATGGGCTTTTGAATGGCATCAATTGAGAGAGAGAGAGAGAGAGAGAGAGTGAGATAGAGAGAGGATTGAATTAAATCAGTAGATGATCATTTACTTGTACATACCATATGTTTTTTATTTTTTTCTCGTCTTGTTTGTAAGTTCCATGTAACTGTCATAGCGATGTCTTAACATAAAACAACTCTTTTAACAAAGTAAACCCATTAACATTAAAGAGGTCCCTAAGCTTGTTGTAGGTTACATAGTTTTCATTCAAAATATTCAAGCATATTTTCCTAATAGCCAGTTGGTTGAGGCAATTTTGTCGAGAACTCTCCAAAATCTTTATCTTAATGAACAGGAAGTGGGTGGCCAAAGAGAAAGATAGTTTTACTCCAATTGTGGAGGCATTAAGCTAATGATACTTAGGAATCGATTGTTCTTAGGCAAGGTAGGAAAATAAGAGTTGCACTTTACAGACTTGCTAAAGAATCCATTGTACCCTTTGTATGTAGCAAATATTTTATAAGCTGAGAGAAGAACAAAGGAGCCCACAATGTTGATTGGATTACTTACATCTTTGTCTTTACTATGGCTTGGTTGCTTGGTGTTGTGTTTGCTTCAGTTTCTATTATTATGCTATGTCATTGTTGTTTGTGTCATTGTTGCACTAGTCAAGTCCTTGTTGGTAGAGTCATGTGTGTTGCTGTAAATAATTACTAAAAGTTGGTGGGTTCTTTCTATTTTTGTTGGCATTCTCATGTTGTGCATGGCTTTGCTATGTCGCTGGCATTTGGTAAATTGTTGATGCTTTGCTAAGTTCTATGTTGTTGTTGTCCACATCATATGCTTCTCTTTTCATAGAACTAGGAAAGCACCCTTCACATGCTTTGCCACAATGGATGGGAATATTGCTAATTAAAGTAGGAAGATGGCCTTGCATTGTTGATTAGGCCGAGTATTTTTGCATTCAAATACATGAGAATTTGTCAACACCACTAGATTAGAAGCTAAGCAACTCTTGTGTGTATGGCACATGCCTTGTAACAACTACTAAAATTAACACCCTATCAAAGGTGTATCAACATCCAACAATTAGGATTAAACCATGATGAACAACACAAATCAAGGAGTTGCTAGTTAGCTAATGCCGAGTTTTGATAATACATGCATACTCCTCAAGTTTTCAAATTGATCAAAGGCAAAAACACAAGCCTAAAAAAATATTAGTGGTGGAATTTATAGCCAACTTCCAAGGGAACATATTACTTGAAACTTTTGGATTCAATTAGCTAGTATTGGAGGAAATTGTTGCCACTAAAAGCTATAGCAAATCTTTGGAGTTAATGAGGTAGCTACCACTGAGGAAATTGTTGCCATATTCCTTTTTGCCCCTCCCCCATTCACACCCACCTATAGTCCCCAACTAATTGGATTTTTTATTTTTCTTTTGAAGGCGGACATGTTATTGGTCGCAATTGGAAGAGCACCACAAACCAGTGATCACCACTAACATTGACACAATTGGAACCCTAAGGCACACCCATCATCCAAAGTGATAATTTGACTCAAAAAATGATTACTCTTAGTAAGCTCCCTAAGAGGGACGAATATGACATGGATTTTGGAATGGAAGCATCAATTAAGGCAAATATGTCAAAGCTAGGCATTTTGGGCATTCAAAATTCCATGAGAGGGAAGAAATGCTTATTTACGAAGTAGGCTTTAAAACCCTGAACCTAATATTAACACAATTAGAAACCTAAGGCACAACCATAATTTGACTGAAAAAATATTACCCTTAGTAAGATCCCTAAGAGGGATGAATATGACAAGGATTTGGGAATGGGAGCATCAATTATGACAAATATAGAGGAAGTCAAAGCTAGGCACTTTGGGCATTCAAAATTGCATAGTTGCTATTACTCCTCTAATCTACCTAAACTGATGCTCCCATTCCCAAATCCTTGTCATATTTCTTCTTCTTAAGGATCTAGCTAAGGGTACTCATTTTTTGAGTCAAACTATCATTTTGGTTGGTTGTCCACCAAAGATCACTCAATTCCCTCTGGAAAATCAACTACTACTGCTTGTCAACATAGGCCATGTGAAGTTGGCCAATGTCATTGGTTGTGTATGTGGGGAGAATGGGGGTTTTATTTGGGGGGGGATGGGGGGCAAGGGGGAGATTATATAAAGATAAAAGTTTAGAAGGGGTACTTAGGGCAAATGTGACACTTGGCTCACTTCCTCTCTATGACTTGAGAGTGAGAAGTAGCTAGTTGTGGCTCTTTGGTGCATTGGTATGCCCACTAATAGGCGCATCCTTTCAAATCAATCTTGAGGCCACTAAAGGTGGGTCCCTTGGATATCAACCCATTGATATTTTTTGTCTTGAGCATGATATTTGGAAGATCCATATTAGGAACGATGAATCCTTTTAGGCTAGTGAGGGTGAAAGTAGGAGATCAGCTGCAATGTGGGCTCGTAGATGATGAGCTTATGAACCAGATTCCAGAGTATGTGTCTTTGTGGGGTGAGTACCCACTAAGGAAAAGTTTCCTCATTGATCTATGGAAACATATAAGGGGAAATGGTCATTGTGCTTCGTTGGTTGTAGTTTCTTTTAGGTGGGGGAGCACAATTGGCTTATCTCTAGTGCTATTTTTGGATATCATGGAAACCTTGTCTATGCAATTCCATGGAGTGTTCAAGAAGTTATTTAGCATGAATGCATGGTCAGGATACATTATGAGATTATGGTTTGTGAGATAGAGAAGATTTCATCATTGCTTGGAATGTATTGTGTAAAAGTCCTCACCAAAAGTGTACATTTTGTGGGATAGGAGAAAAGAACCACTGGAAGGCTTGGAGTTTGTTTTGCCTAATGGTTGGAACCTTTTTATGGAAGTTGAATTTGGTGTTTTTCCTAACACATGCTATTTTTGCAAGTGCAGTGGTCATTTTACAAGACAATGCCCCTCGAAGCTTGCATAAGATAAAGAATCGCCTATGGTCTCTTTAAAATTGCATGTTCATGAGAAAGGTGATAAAGACAAAACATCCAACATGCAAGTGGATAATGTTGGTGATAAGCATTTGGTGAGTCGAGCAAAATGAGAAACCTTCTGAAACATTGGAGGATGGAACTAGGCTAGTGTACAAGGGGGAAAGATTAGCAACTATTTCTATCGTGAATAAGATTGATCACTATCAAAAAGAAGGAAGGACACTGAGAGAGATGCCAGCAATGATCCAAGGAGTAGGAAGGAGGCAAGCTTACGAAGGATGTAGGTTGATCTTCCATGCAAAAGGAAATTGTCATATCAGCTACTACCAGATGAGAATCACTCAAACGGCTAAAGGTTGATGTGGCTTCCATGTAGGAGGAAATTGCCATATTAGCTAGTATCAGATAGGAACTCAAGTGGCTAAAGGTAAGGCATGTAGGGTACATCCTTTGTTAATGTGTTTGTACCACTTGCTGAGGATATGGATCAAGAGACTATGGATACTAATGAATAAATGTTCACCACTTCACTATGAGTTTGGTGATGATGACAAGGAACGTGCACGAGGTATGTGCTAAGTGGAAATAATTAGCAGTCAAGAGAATGATTAAAAATTTCAAATCTCATGTGCTTTCACTCCAAGAGCTGAAGATTGGCAACAACAATGTAGCAAGCCTACTTTTATCAGCTCCTTAGCAACTGCCCTTTCCTTGGTAGTGGCGGAATTACTTTTTTGATTAGAACTAATCTTAGTATTAAGTCAGTGTATTATGATAAGGCTATAGAATTTTTGCTAGTTCAAGTAAAATTTTCAGGTAATTTCCTTCTTTACAGTATGAGTATATGCCTTGAATCTACCCTTACAAAGAGTAGTCCTTTAGGAGAGGTTGAAATATAACTAGAAGGAAAGCATGCAATTTGCTTGGGTGACTAGAATAGTGTAGCTTACCAACGCGATCAATCACATGTGGGTCAACACAAGAGTTGGAATTGTTGCGCAACCTTGTTGGTGCATGTTCCTTGGTAGACTTAACTAATTTTGATGCAATAAAGAATTTGAGAGTCTTCATCTCGCACAATCATCATGCCACGAATCTTGGAAAGTGACTCGACTAGATAGGATTTATTTCTCAGAGAACTGCTAGTGGCTCAAACCTTTGATACAAGGTAAAGTGATTACTGAAAGTGTTTCTCTTTGGGTCATTTTCCACATGTTTGATCTTGTTGTTGTTCCTATTAAAACAAAGGTTCATGTACCCTTTAAGCTTAATACGTCCTTTTTGGGTCAAAAATCCTTTGATAGTGCAATCGAGGACACTTGGGTTATGCCCTATTCTTAGGTGGAATGAATGCATAGATGCATCTATGAGAGTAGTTGAAACTTATGGTAGGGCTAGGGCCTAAAAGTTAAGGTCAAATGAGTGCATTGCTAATTGGGCTCACTCTTGAATAATCAAGACAATTCAAGACTCCCCTTACACTCCGATGCTTGCATCGCTGCTCAGACAATGGAGTTATTTCTTATATTATTTTCAACACTGTAGCTAGGATCTAAGATAGATGGATGAAGGTGAGCAACCATCATCTTTCTTTTTTTCCAGTTGTTCGGGAGAAGAAGCTTAAAGAACACATTCCTATGGACCTTAACAATGTTAGTAATCAAGTCTTTGGTGATTCTGATAATGCTAAAGTCTTTACTGATCATTTAGCGAGTGTTTTTGGATCTAAACCTCAAATTCTGATACATTACAATGATATGGAATTGGTTTAAGCCAACTGTCAAAGAAGTGCTTTGCCTCATGAGGCCATGCGGTTGCAACAACCTTTCTTGAAAATTGAGATTAAGTATATAGTTTTGACTATGGCCAAGGGTAAACCTCTGGGGCCACATGTCCGCACCGCAGATTTTCATTAGCATCTATGGGACACTTGTGGTTTGGCTATGATGCATCTTATCAATGGGTGCGATCGAGATGGTAAGATGCCTTGCAGGATAAATACAGTAGTCATCAAAGAATGAAAATAGACTAGTACCTAGCCACACTAGAGGGCCCTATCAGTGTTGAATTGTGTGTACAAGGTGTTGGCTAAGGCAATGGCTAACAGGTTGAAATTTATTCTGGAAAGAATCATTCACTTTAAGCAATATGTTTTCATTCAAGGTAGAAATAATCAAAATCCTATTCTCTCAACATTTTGTTGGCTATTGATTTTGCAATAACTAAGAATGAAAGATTTTTTATGTGTGATTTTAGACCTGAAGCAAGGATTTTGTACTCAAAATGATGTAAAGAGTAGGTTTTCGAGAAGGATTCTGCCGAATTCTTTTCCTTATGCATATGCTAGATTTTCTTTAATTGGATACCTTTATCAAACTTTCTCTTTGTAGAGATCCATTTGATAAGGGTGCCTATTAGCTCCCTGGTCGTTGTTCTGCAAACATTTTTCATGGATGACAATACTAGCTTATTGATGGCCTCAAAAGAAAATGCGAGGAGGCTTCTTAAAGTTTTTGATGACTTCATTGTTGTCTCTAATTCAAAAATTAATGCATCTAATACAGCAGCCTTATGCTTATGTTATGACATCCCCAATTGGGAAGCAGATTTGAGTTGAAGCAGTACAAACCAGGTTAGATTCTTAGATATTTGGGAGTGGATTTAGGGTCTCTCTTAAAGATAAGTTGGAATGGTGCATTTAGAATATAATGGTGAAAATTGAAAAATTGATGGGTAAGAAATTGTCTCTTGTAGGGAGACTTACTGCTTGCTAAACTCCTTTGTTGTTTATGTGCTGTCAATTTTCCCATTTTTAGGCAATAGCTTGAGGAAGTTGGATGGCTTCATGACGGATCTCCTTTAGAAAGAACAATGGCATGCCTTTTCTTGGGACTTAGTGGCCATGCCAAAATCTGAGGGTAGCCTTGGTTTGTTGGAAGGAATGAAGGATCAATGTGACTCTTTGTGTTCTAAATGGCTGCTAAAGTTGGGACGCAACCAACCATGGCCCAAGGTTGGTCAATCTGTATATGTAGGAATGGCCCATAGGGAACAAACGAGCCTGGTAGGATCTAGTTCTTTTTTATGTTGCTATAACAATTCCTCAATTTGATATTTTTTTAAGGTTGTTGTAAGGATGGAAAAGGAATGCCAATAGATTTTGCTGGGTGGTCTTACAATCCCTTTATGGGGATGGTTCTTTGGGAAGATCCGAGTGGCTTTCTAATTAGGCTTTAAAAGAAGGCCCATCTTTATTTTGAAGCTACCCAAGAATGGTTAGGAGACCCTTCAAAGAAGGTTTAAGACATTTCAGGATCTTTGGGATCCAAAAATAAATCTATTGATGCAATTTCTGCTTGTTTCCAAATTCCTGTTAGGGAAAGTAGAGTGGTATGCTTGCTCTTGGACATAGTAAAAGTGATTGTTATACTTGCTCCTTTCCAACTACCTGTCTACTACGAGAGGAGAGTGGTATGACTGCTCATTTCCAATTGTCTATCACGGAGAGTAGAGTGGTATGCCTGCTCATTTCCAATAGTCTGTCAGGGAGAGTAGAGTGGTATGCATGCTCATTTCCAATTGTCTTGTCAGGGAGAGTAGAGTGATATGCTTGCTCATTTCCAATTGTCTATAAGAGAGAGTAGAGTGGTATGCATGCTCTTAGATAGAGTAAAAGATGATTGGCCAACTAGTAGGATTCTCAGAGCGGTTAATGACTTGAAGGGATCTGCAATTGCCTTTGGTAAGCCCTTGTTGCACTGCTCTTCAAAGCATTTTAGAATTCCAACTTCACAATGGGTTACTATTATGGTGCGAGATCAATGGATTCCTTATGGCCCAACTCATAGTACCACTACGTGGAGATGAAGGCTATGTCGGGTTTGGAAGGTAACTTTTTCATTCAAACTCAACCTAGTGTTGTGGAGGGTCATTTGTATTGCCTAGTAGAGCTAGATTGGCCAAATGGAACCCTAAGATTTCTCCTTTTTTTGTCCTTTGTGTAAGGCTAAAAAGGAGACTCATATGCATAATTTTTGGGACTGTTTGGTCATGGAGATATGTGGTGGAAGGTTAGTAAATTGCTTAAGAAGCTCTTCATTCATATAGAGTCAACGTGAAAAATCAACAAGTTAAATGAAATGCTCTTTGGATTTTGGTAGCTAGTAAGGGAGTTGGTGATTTATCATATTTGGAATTTTAAATATGGTGACTTTTACAAAATACTGTGATGAAGAATTACTTCACAAGGAAGTCATAGATGAATTGAGTGGAACTCTAAAGTATTTAAGCAAAAAGCATATGCTTTTTTGTTCACTTTCATTAGTAATTGAGTGAATAGTGAACTCGTCTATTTACACCTAAATTAGGAGGCTGTTTATCCTTCCTTTTTGGCCTGCCTTGATTGGGGAAGGTCTTAGTGATGATGAAATTGGGTTTGAAAGTGCCTATTGGTCCTTGTCCAGCTTACTATTTCACTCTAGTCTCTACTTACCCTCTCAAGCTTCCCCCCAGTCGATGCCTACATCATCATAATCTGTCCTCCTTCCTTTCTTGTGGTAGTACTATTTTTTGCAGCTTCTACTTTTGGTCCCACCAACCTTCTTGGTAGGCCTTATGAATGTCAAAAGTCATTCATTTGTTGGCCTACCACATTGGCTTGGCCTTAGTGACGGTCCTTTGTTAAAGTAGAGAAAATTGGATTTTGTGGAATTTCTTTGATTTTCACGAGAATTTTGTATGTTATTTGTTGATTGGTTTTGTTTATGGGCAGGTGTTCTTGTAGGCTCTAGTTCTATGTGGGCACATTGAATCCTTTTTTGGCATTTAGTTCTACATGCATTGGATTCTACTATGCCGAATGGGTTCTTGCCACTTGTGCTTGTCCACATGCTACCTCTTTTGCATGACTACTCCTTCGTGGAGGGGTTGATATCCATTGTGCATGGGAGGGTTTCTCAGGGGGGTCTTGGTCCCCTTCGTGGAGGGTTTGCTCTGAATTTTTCATGGGAGGGTTTCTTGGGGCTATGGCTTTGCAACGGGTTGGCCTCTTCTCCTTTTGGGTTGAGAGGTGATGGCATCTTCTTCTGGCGATGATGTGGTTATGGCTTCTGGTTTGATGATTTCCTTTTTTGGTTCTTTGACTCTAGAGAGGGATAGTCATGGCATGTTTTATATACTAGTGGTAGAGTGTGTGAAGTGTTATGTTGCTGTGTCGGTTCTCTCCAACATTCTATTGTAGGCTTTTGTAGTGAGATCGACTATGGCCAGAATCCCAGACCAGGAGCTTGAAGGTTGCATGGATTCTGTGGACAATGGGAGTACTACTTTCTAGAGAGATTTTTTCATGGTTCTATTCTTGGGATTGCTTTTTTGTTTCTCTTCTTCATTTCTTTGGGTTGTTTATAGACGCATTCATTTTCTATGAGGAAAAGTTGTTGAAATTCTTCGAGAAGAAACCCGAGCTTTCAATGATGTGACCACTAACGTCTTCAATAGATGGTAGAGGTGTTTTTTTTTTGGTATCCAAAACATATTATTGATGTGAAGGGAAGTATAGATTTTTACATTCTTACTAAGAATGTGGAGAACCATCCGAAGGATAAGCAAAAAGACGGCTAATGATGCTATGGTGGATGGCATGCATGCTTAGAGCATTGTGAAAATTTCAAAAGATAAGGACAAAGCACAAATGGACGATGGTATCTTTTGCATCAACTAAATATGTATCTGTTGTGTTTGCTATTTTCTAATGTTCCCTACATGTAGGTGCTGTTGTTTGCTAACGTTTGCTATGAAATGCATGCAAGTGTTGCGGGAGGATGTCAGGTTGTTGGTGCTTTTGCGACTTGCTATATCAAAACATCTAAACCTCAAAGAAGGCCGATGTTTCTTCCATCCATGGTTGATAAGAGTGCACACGAGTAAGACTACTATTTGAAGATGTGTGAGCAGTCTTCCAAGTGGTCTTTGAAGAGAGCCTTCGAGCCTGTGGCATGCGAGGCTTATGCAGAGGATGAGTTGACTATTATGATAAAAAAATTGGATGTTTTTGTGCTTTGTAGTTGATAGTTGACAAGCATTGGCTTACTACTTTCCAGTCCATAAAATTTTGTGTCAACGAAAGAATATGAGTAATATGTTCGCATGGATGACAATCTATAATGACCCTCCAATTCCAGAGAGTCCTACAAATCGAAATTCTTAGATGTCTGTCACATTTGAGGACCTTCATGCTGCATGTTGTTAAGCAAAGCGTTGTTTCCTCATATTTTATAATTGTTGGGTTTGTCTTGGATGCTGGGCTCCTTCCCTTGGAATGGTACTACTTGGCGTTTGGCACATGGAGATCAATTGGCATTTAGAGAGCTCCCACACTTGGGAAGAGACCTTGGGCTTCCAAGGGATCAGATGGCATGGTACTTGAGATGTCGGGTTGGGATCGACATCTCAATGGGGCTAGCCCTAGAGAATTTTTGCCATACCATTGGATGCACAACATTTAGCGAGTAAGAATGCACGTGGCCTGATTCACTTAGACCTACTAACAACAGCTCAATACTATGTGCATTGATTCCAAGCCATGAAAACATTATTGAAACATGATCACACAATACTTGAGCGACTACTGAACTTCTTCTTAGTCACAAAATTCCAAAATAGAGGAAGACAACATGACCATGAGAAGGAGCAACTATTTACGGTCAATCAATGGACGATGAACTCGTAGCATTTATCAACCAATACATCACAAGTGATAATACAATACTAGAACAAGGGCTGCATCACCTGTAGAATCACAAGCATTGAAAAAATGCACGAAGAGAAGCAAAGCATGCAAATTTAGTTTCCCAAGGCCACCCATGAGAATTACTATCATATTGACGCCTCCACCATGCCCAACTGATTCGAACAATTGTAAAGAAAGATATAAAGATATCTGCATGTTTCTTTCAGACGCATTAACATCATAGCTCACAATAGATGAGCTCTTCCACAGATTGTTGATCATAGAAGAAGAATATGTCTTGGCCATTCGTAGTAATCTGTCACAGCCAACAATTTTCCTTCGTTGAACTCCAAAAGACATGTACACCAACAACTTCAATGCAAGCATATTGAAATTATGGGGGGCAAATACTGATATACAATTCATTTTGAATCACCATGGAGCTTGCACATCATATATCACTAAAATGGACAAAGAAACAAACAATGATGTGCAATTAGCAAATGAAACAAAGCTTGGAAACAAGGGCACCTACAGAAGAACGTATAAGAAAACTTGGAAACACAATCCTGTACACACAACATATTAGCTCACAAAAAGCAGTGTACCTTACACTATCGCTACCACTAAACAACACAAACCGAGAATTTGTCTACATCAACACAAGCACAGCTTTGGAATGCACTTTCCTACTCAAAAGACGCAATCAGTTGGAGAAAATGGAGCCAACTGACAAGAACATTTTCTTCAATGACATCATATGGAGATCATATGTAAGTACACGAAACGCAGAGCAGAGCTAAGAAGTATTTGCCTCGCTGCATTCGCAAGTAACTACACAGTGAATGAAAAATATATGAAACAAAGACCCAGAGAACCACTACAGGGAATTATGCTTATTATACCTTCCATTCTCACAAAAGAAACACATACTTTATTCTTATCCGGAGACGTTGGCATAGGCAAGACTCACTCATGCTCATTGTTCAATCACTACTATGCTGGTACTTCCATGGTCAAACAAAAAACATACACACCAAGAGTTCTACTCTTAATGTACCCTAGAAAGGGTGCATATCAAATAGGAGGTACAACAATACATGCTACACTGCATCTCCCACTAATGACATCTACTTACACAAGCCTTTCTATGGAGAAGCTGCAACAATTGTTAATGTCGTACAAAGACATCGAACTCATAGTCCTGGATGAGGTTTCGCTCATCAGACTAACACATTCATTTTAGCAGACATGCATGTGCATGAAATGAAAGACAACCACCTCTAGCCATTTCAAGGATTAGATGTCCTTTTATGCGGTGTCCTATGCCAAGTAAGCCCCACAAAAGTCTCATGGATATTTCTTCAACAAACAACATCCACAATGATGTCATCCTTTTGGAAGGAGTATGTTAAATACTATGAGCTTCAACAACCGATGCAGCAAGAAAATAAAGAGTTCCTCGAAATGCTAAACAAGATTAGGATTGGCACGCAGACAAACGAAGACATTCACATGCTAAATAGTTTTTATTTTAGACAACCAACCAATAAACACACAATACCACACCTCTTCTACACAAACGCATTGAAGGACATCAGCAACAATTATGCTTTCCGCACACTCGAAACAACACCGCACATTCTCAAGGCCATTGACATAAGGCACAGAACTTGCAACAAGACTATATCAATCCCCATAGACCCTAAAAACGCAACAGGCTTACATGGCGAACTAAGGTTAAAACCAGGTGTGTGAGTTGAAAGTTGCACTGGGAACTTGGACATATCGGATGGTATTGTAAATGGAGCAGATGGGATCTTTGGAGATTCAAACATGCATAGTGAACCATATGTTGTATGGATAGAATTCCTATATACAAGAGAAACACAAGAACATTGGACACCAATACTGCAAATTACTAGGGAATTCCTAATTGGAAGAATCACCTCAACACTATATGATGGAAACAATTGCCCATACAACTGACAACGGCACGAACTATACATCGTGCTTAAGGCCTAACCATGGAATCACTTGCTTTTGATCCAACAAGAATAAAAGACCATGGATTGGTTTACACGGCCCTATCACACATATGTAACCTAGCAAACCTTTACCTCGTCTCACAAATAGAGCAAAAGCACATCAAAGTAGATCAAATTATGTTGCAAGAAATAGAGCGGCTAAAAATGTAGTCAAATGGAAATTAGAGCACACACAATTCAAAACCTACGACCTAAAAACATTGACCATACATCGACAAGTTTACGGAATGCAACAATTATTTGTCTCCAAGAAGCACACATTCATGATTTACAAGAATTAAGCCTCCCAACATTTTGTTCTGTAACGTGCTCAACAAGGGTGGGAATCGCGGCATACTTCAAACATAGTATCACTATAACAAACACTAAGGAGATCTATAGTGAGGGTTGCCAATGCCTACTAACTATGTTCAAATCAAGGAACAACCATGCTATTGCAGTAATAAATAGTTGTAAACCACAAAAACAAACACAAAAACATTCACAAGTTCACTAGACGAAATACTTTGAATAGTTATAGAACAAGCTGGCACATACGTAATGGGCGACTTCAACATTGAATACAACGACACATCGAAAAAAAAAGGTGCGCTACAAGAATACATGCCATAAAAAATAAATAAAACAAATCATAAAAGAACCAACCACACTATATAAATCTACAATTGATCACATTTGGACAAACAACATAATCACAAAGCATGAAAAGTGGAACAAACATCTCTCCACTCTATTTTATATGTTACAAGCAACATACCAGAAAATAAATTAAAATAAATTCCTTCAAAATTCAAGGCACGCCAAATGAATCCTATTCATCTTGTTAGCACTGCGAGGTAGTAGCATTGCGATGCAGGCAGTGCTCTCCTTATACTTTAGAAAAAAAGTGTCCCTCCAGTTATTTTAGGCCACGTTTTGCCCAACTCCTTTCTATTCTGAGTGATCTCTCTCTCTCTCTCTCTCTCTCTTTCCTTCCCCCTTCCCAAATCAACTCGCCCCTCTTTCCCCGCCGCCCCCCTCTTTCTCTCTCTCTCTTCAAATCAACTCGTCCCTCGAGTAGATTCATTCGCTTGTTTCACTTGTTGTACTTCCAATCGTGGCTCAATATAATACAATTTTGTTTAAAAGGGAGGAAAAAAAAGGCAAATCATGTTGCGACAAGTGTGGGTGTGTGCGCTCTTCAAACAACATTTTGCTCCCGCCATGCCCACCTTCAACCTCTTAGGGTTTGTGATTGCCGGTAAGACCTCGCCTCCATGCATTGTTTTCTGTTGCTCGAATCGTCTATGGAATTGGTTCGTTGCTCCACTTAGTGAAGGTCTTCACATGATATTAGTTCGTATGTCGCAAATCTGCCGATGTTTGTGAATGCTTCTGTTGTTTTGGACGAGTGCCTCCGCCGCCACTCTGACTAAACCTCCCTTCAAAGAACGATGAGCAGGGACGAGTCCTCGATTGCACGAGCATATTCCGGTGGACGCTTCGGTTTCCAGCTGCAAATTTTATCCACTTAGGGGAGATGCTATCCGATCCTTTTAGCGTTCTTTGACAGAAAAAAATATTTAATTTACTCGGAAGGAATACTTGTTCCATCGTTGAGTTATGGAACAACAAGTTTCGCAGCCGCCTATGGTTTCGGCTAGTGGTCAGCCTCAAGTGCAGTATGCGGTTGCACCTGGGCAGATGCAATCAGCGTTTCAAGCACCAGCAGTAGGGCAGCCTCCAGGAGCAGTTTCCGGAGGCATGGCGGGGCAGCCATCGGGGGTTTATGCTACAGCACAAGTTCCTATGCCACAGTCAATGGGGTATCAACATGTTCATCAACAGCAACTGCAGCATTTCTGGAACACTCAGATGCAAGAGATAGAGCAGGTGAACGATTTCAAAAATCACCAGCTCCCACTGGCAAGAATCAAGAAAATTATGAAGGCAGATGAAGATGTACGGATGATTTCAGCTGAAGCACCTGTGCTTTTTGCAAAAGCGTGCGAAATGTTCATTTTAGAACTAACATTGAGGTCATGGATTCACACCGAGGAGAACAAGCGAAGGACTCTGCAAAAGAATGATATTGCTGCAGCGATTACACGAACGGATATATTTGACTTCCTGGTTGATATTGTGCCTAGAGATGAACTCAAAGACGAAGGCCTTGGAGTGGCTCGTACTGGCCTTCCTGTTGGCGCTCCTGCAGAAGCAATACAGTATGGAGGAATGTATTACATGCCTCCCCCTCAACCTTCTGTTCCGTCAACCGCAGTACCTCAGCCACCGCAGAGTATGATCGGTTCACCTGGAATAATTGTCGGCAGACCAGCCATGCAAGTGGATCCAGCCATGTATCTGTCTCAACAACGGCCTGGTATGCCCTATGTTTCCCAGCAGCCAGTGCAGCAGGTGTGGCAACAGTCGCAGGTACCAGAGACATCTACAGGTAATCCCCCTAACAGTTAATAATTGTTATCTTGTTTACAAAGGAAACATTCTCTAGAAGGCAGCAGTAGTTGGAGACGAACAAATTGGTGGTTCTTCGGAAGTTTTTTACTTCAATGAGCAGTAACTTTGCTCACACTGTAGTCTTTCATATTCTGGTCTTAGCTCTGGCCTGCTATTTTTTGGAGTGGTTCAGAAATTTGAGTTTGTTTCTTGTGCAGTATTATAGTTTCTTTAATGTTTTAGTTCCTCTTGAGGCAAGAGCTTTGTAAAATTGTTGGCGTTCAGCCCAAAAGCATAGGTGCTCTTATCTTCTTGTTGTAAGGATGTCACATTTTTTAAGCTCATGTGAGCTACGAATGTTAAGTTGATAACTTGTATGTGGCTGCATTTCTGTTGAGGTAGGGTTACCATGGCATGAAATGCAAGTTTTATAGTTTGAAACCATTTGGACCGAATCAATATGCTGCTGAGTTTGGGAATATCGTTTGGTTGGGTTTATCCTGCTCCCAGGGGCTTTCTGTTGATGTAGTTTTGCTCTTCAGGATGTAAAGCAACAGTGTTAGATGTTTTTCTGCTATGCAAGCGTTTGCAATATGTCTAGGAAAGAAGCCCCTATTTTTTCTGTGGAATATGCTTCCTGAGGAAATTGAAATAGTAAGCAATATATTCATTTTCGCCTATTGCTAGGCCATCTGTGGCCTTCTGTTTTGAGTTTTCTTAGCTCTATTGCTTAAAAGATTTAAAATTCAGGTGTTTATAAGAGCATTTCATATCAGCTTGTAGATTTATTGTTATCTACTTGTGAGTATAGTGTGATGGGATAGATGCTCATATGCTAGATCCCTCACAGGGCTGAAGAAAGTCAAGGCCCCACTTCGGTAGGAGCCAAGGGGCTACTGCAAAAAGTGGATCCTGAGAGGCACCTGAGTGCTAAAAAACTAGCCTTACTAGTGAGGGGGTTTGAGACACTACGGAATCCCTCCCACCATGCCTCGAGGATCGCTGCGTCGGTCTTTGCCATTTGGGTTTGTAGGACTCTAGAAAGGAAAACTCATGGAGGTGCAAGGTTTTATTGGCAAGCAAGTGATATTTTTCTCCTTATAGGCCTACGATCTTTAGGTGCCTCCTCTTGAATGTATCTGAAATCTTTATTAGTATCTCACTTTTTAATACAGACAAACACGTATGTACCAACATCTTACTTCCTTTCTCGCATCTTAGTACGTACAATCATACATAAATTCTACAAACCTATTTTTTTGCCTATCTATGCAGAAACATCTAGATGCCATCGCATTAAATGGGTGCTCTCTACAGAATGGGGCCAGCTGCAACCTAGTCATGGTTTATTGTGATCATGTTTTTGCAGTGTAATTGTGTTGTTGGTGAAATGTATCGTGCATGGTAGTTATAGCCCTGCCAATCACATTGGTATCAAAGCCAAGGCTTTGGAAGAGCGCCACGTAATTTTATTGTGTTAAATGTGTATAGCGGTTGAAAGGGTGGAAATGGATGGTCATTGGTATTTTTCTATGATGCATATGCTGAACTAAAGAACACTAAGAAAAGAGGACGAGAGAGAGCACAACGACATGATATTGTATTGCTACTTGCGACGGCCCCTCTCTAGCGTGAGCATTTATGCATTGCTGAAATAGAAAGCTGAAAGTACAAAGGTGCAAGTACATGAGCTGAGTTGGAGCTAGAAAGAAGACCAACAACTATGCCAAGTGATGTTGTGCCATTACCACTTGGGGGCGGCGGGCGGTGTCTTGGTTTAGGAAATTAGGATGTGAAGATATTGCTCATTGATTAGTTAGGTCTAAGTGGCCCAAGGGAGCTAGTAGTGACCAAATGGGACAATTAGTACTATTTAGAGGAATGTTCCTGGATTCATCTAGGTATATGACCTACGTAGCTCGTGCTTGAGTGTCCTTGGACAAGGGCTCATAATGGGGTCACAGCATACAACAAAATATCCTATCATAGGAAGTATTTGCTCTTTGTCGATGAAGCCAGTTGTCACCTTGCACCATAGTTGCACGAAACGGCCGTTTCTTGCCAAGAAACGGAAACGGCGAAACGAAAACGGCGTTTCTTGAAGAAACGTTGTTTCGCAATACCTGTTTAAAAAAAATAATTAAAAAAAAAATATTTGGTGGGTTTGTTTGTTGGGTGGCTTTGCGTAAAGGGGGGGGTTGTTTTGTTGGGGGTGGTTGGCTCTCTTTTGATTAAATTGTTTTTTGCCCTCTTTTGATTAAAACATTTTTCACCGATTCGTTGCCTCATGTCGTCATTTTTGCCGCCTCCTGTGCTGCCGCTCTCCAGCCTCTCCATCTTTGATCCCTGGGTCTTGGTACCCGCAGCGTGCTCTCCTCTCCATCCCTCCATTCAGAAGGTTGCTCTCCACCCTACAGGTTGCAGCTTGCTCTCCATCCTCTCCATCCTGCAGGTTGGCAGTTGCTCTCCATCCTCAGCCTGCTCTCCATCCCTCCACTACCTCTCCTCTCTTACCTCTCCATCCTCCTTCTACCTCTCATCCTCCTCCTCCGACTCCTTCTACCTCTCTATCCTCTTTCACCTCCCCATCCTCCTTCTACCTCTCCATCCTTTCTCACTTCTCCATCCTCCCTCTCAAACTTCGGATTGTGATAACTTCAAACTTGTTAGAACTTGGAACTTGGAACTTAGAATTAAGAATCATAGAAGCATGCATGATGCTTCAAGTATGGATAATTGTATTATTTATGATTTGCACTCTATTGATAATTATATTATGTATAAAAAATAAATATACATAAATTGTATCATATTGCCGTTTCTTGCGTTTCCGCTTCGGCGGGAGCCGGAAACTCCGTTTCTTTCGTTTCTTCCGTTTCCGTTTCAGCTGGCAACTATGCCTTGTACCCACGTGTAGGGTGCATGGGGCATTCCCTCCTTAACTTGGCGGTAGTTGCATGGCCTCCAAGTAGTTTGCCAATATTTGTGGGAACTTCTGGAAGGAACTTTTCTTAACTTGGCGGTAGTTGCATGGCCTCTAAGTGGTCCGCCAATATTTGTGGGAGCTCTTGGAATAATTTTTCATCGAGCCACTCCGCCTCATGGGTTCCTCGATCTCGAAACTTCGTGTGGAATTCATGGAACTGGCGTCTTGACCCCTGCTTCCATTTATGGAGGAGAATCTACTCTGGCTCAATGACTTCGGCATCGTCAATCATCTCAGGCTGCTGCTCATTTGTGATATCACTGAGCGTTGGGCTAATATATGGCTTCGACCACGCCACGTGAAAGACATTATGCATCGTCCAACTGTCTGGTAATCGCAGCTTCGTAGAGACCTCGTTGATCTTCTTAATGATGGGGAATGGTTCGAAGGTTATGAAGGATAACTTAGGCCATCGCTTGCCGACCTGTTTTAACCTTTGCTTGATAATCCTTAGATAAACCCAAACACCCTCTTTATAGTTGACATCTCGTCTGGACCTATTGGCTTGGTGTGTGTATATTGCTTGTGCTTTGGTGAGGTGATCTTTAATTGGCTTAGTGATTTGGCCATGGATTCTGTAGCTTTATTGGCTTCGAGAGATTGGGATATCATCTTGGTGAGGAGTGAAGAGAACCTCTTGCCGAAATTTACTTCTTACGGGGTACGCCCAATACTTGAAGAATAGGTATCATTCAATATGACATGTACTAATGGAAGGTACTGCTCCCACTTAGACTGCGCATCATGACAATACGATTTTAGTACATCAAAAGCCAATTAATTATGTACCTCTGATTGCTCGTTAGTTTGTGGATGAAAAGCATTGGACATCTGGAGTTTGGTGCCAAAGTTCTCGAACAAAGCCCTCCATAGACGTGAGGTGAATTTGGAATCTGTGCCCGAGGTAATGGTCTGTGGCAATCCTCTTATCGGGTACTAATACCTAATAAATAAGCGAGCTATATCCTCTGCACTAGCCGCCTCCTTGCACGGAATAAGCATACAAAATTTGCTAAAACAATCAACAATGGTTAGACATCGAGTGTTTTGCGTACTTGCAGATGCGAGAAGGGTTCCCATAAAATCCATCGTGATGTCTTGGAAAGGACCCTCGGGGATTGGTAAGGGCTGAAGCAATCTTGCCGCCTTCTGATGGGACACTTTTACCTTTTGGTAGATTTGGCATCTCTGCACATAGCTCTATACATCCTTCCGCATTTTGGGCCAGTAAAAATATCCTCGTTTAGTGTGCGGAGGTCCCAAAAGGGTTGAACTTGTCAAGCTCCAAGAGGAACTCTTTTGTGAAGGCATCATAGAATTCACTCCATGTCATGGGTGGGGAGGGCTTCTCCTTAAGATCCCACCACCATGAAAAAGGCTTTCCCTTAAAGATACATCCTCACAAGGGTGGCTTGAATATGAGTAGTAATGCGAAGCGTGCCTCCCATCTGCTCAGCCAAGAGGAAAACTTAGTGAGGAAAACTCTCCTTTCCCTTCAGTAGGCCTGAGGAGAGAAAAGGAAGTTGAACACGCTGAGATTCTTGGCTTTATTGCAGTAACAAGACATGTGGTATGCCTTTGTTGAAATAAATTTTATTAGCACTTGAGCAGGTGCAGGAGCTCTAGGCATAGTTCCTAAGGAATATGAACATTTCGGGAACGTCTGATGCTAGAGAGGGAATGTTTTAGGAAGGGGGAATGTGGAAAGGGGTAAGGGAATGCCATGTCAAATGACATTTCATACATGTCATCATATGACATAAAACTATACGAGAACTTGAAAGAAACTAACATTTTACAGCTTTGAACTTTCCATTTTAGCTCTAGAACGTGAAAAACACACATCTGAATGTCTCATAATCTATGTGGATAAATAAATGCTTCCCTATGTGAGAGCATATGTTTATACTATGGTCTAACCCACTATTGGGCACTGATGGTGTAAGAAATCCTAGATTTACTATATTTAGAAATGTGCCAAGGAACAGAAAGGAGACTGAGATAGCAGAGAACAAGGAATAATTGTATTGCTTGAATGTTTGTAGGGTGGATGTAATGTGTCATCCATACAATTGGGCCTCTCTTATATAGAGAGTGAAGAGACACATGAAAAGGTGTGTACTCCAAAGTGTATGTGCATGAAGAGGTGTGTACCCCTTGTGAAGAGTGTGACCCTTGATGAGAGGGTACATTACAATAGGAATGTCTCTTCAATAGAATGTCTCTTGTGAAGGGTTGTGCCTCATAGGAAGTGTCCCGTCGAAAGGGCAAGGGTTGTGCCTCATGGGAAGTGTCCCGTCGAAAGGGCAAGGGTTGTGCCCCATGGGAAGTGTCCCGTCGAAAGGGCATACCCTTCCACAAGTGTCCATTCATCAAACCATCCATAAGTCTAGAAATAGAGAAAGGAATACGTCACAGATCGTGACATCCCCTCCCACTCAAAATAAGACCCTGGTGGAGATAATGAATTGATGTAGAAAATATCACTGTAAATTCTGAAAATACTGCTGTAAAATGTCAGGGTACTGTTGTAAGTCTTCATCAGATTGCCAAGTAGCGTCGGAGTCGTCCAGATCTCGCCAAAGACAGCTTTGCCTTTCTTGTCTTGTGCTGGGGTAGCATCTTCTGTTTGGGAAGTGCTAGGTTCCATATTGGAATTTTGATTTGGTTGCTTGGGACAATCGAACCATCGATGGTCGCCTGTACAGATGGTACAAAGTCCTTTTGTGCTGGAGCTGTTCTTCTTGTCAGTGGCCGCACCTTTATGTTGGGGATGTTGGTAATGACTTTGTGAAGAAGAAGAGGCGCGATCCTTGGAGGAGTGCTTCTGTTGGAATCCAGCAAATGATTTCTGAGTCTTCTGGGGATCTTGAGACTGTTGCTGACCTTGATTACCGAAGTTTTTTCGAAACCTGGTGTTATCTTGAGGGCGAGCACCTTTGGCCATAGTAGAGTTCGGTGTGCGATTAGCACTCTGCTTCCCTGTCTTTTGGAAATCTGTAATGCGCTCTGCGTAAGCAATAGTGCCATCTGTGGTGGTGATGTTTGCTTTAAGGACATCAATGCGTAACGAGGGATTTAGGCCTGAGATGAAAGCATGAAGGCGATCATCCTCAGTTAAACCATCAATCTCCAGCACCAATGTGGTAAACTGAGATGTAGGAAGACAGGGAGCCCGTTTGCTCCAACTGTCGGAGTTTTGAACTTGCTTGGAAGTCCGCATTGGCAGGTATGAACTGCTTACGGAGCACGTGTTCAAAACGTTCCCATGTTAACACGCTTTTGCCGTCCTTTAAGCGTCTTTGCCACCATAGAAAAGCTGTATCCTTGAGGAGGGAGGTTGCCAAGGCGATCTTTTTGCCTTCAGTGAGGTCAACAGTATCAAAATACATGCGCATTTTTGCGAGCCATTGGTCAATTGTTTGGCGATTGCGTTGACCAGCGTAGGCTTCCGAAAGTTTGACGTCAAGTCTTTTAGTTTTGGAAGCTTGAAGTAAACGGTAGAGGGCACGTAGTTCAGTGTTTTCTACCTCTGGTGAAAATGAATCCGCATAGTTGTCTGGTTGCGTCACGTCATCCTCTGTATGTGTAGTACTTCGAAAATCTTGAAGTTGTTGAACTTTCTGGACCAAGTCGGAGATGCTATTCTGAAGCTGGGATATTTGAAGTTGCAGTAGTGAATTGCCTTGTACGTTGACTTCAGATGTCTTTTTTGGACTTGAGTCTTTGATCTCTGGAGACGCTTCACTCGAGCGTTGCGACATATCGGAGATCCCTGTGAGAAAAGCGCGAACTTGCGCTCTAGTTTGTACCATTCCTGGAAGAGGATTTGGGTTGCTCCCTGAGGTTGCTCATGTTGGAGGGGGCAGGCGAGGCAGGATGGAACCACCCGTGGAAGTCTGGTAAAGAAGGTCTTGTCTGAGGTAACACTGGTGATGTCGAAAGTGGTGTTACTGCTCGTGAGAGGACAGGAGTAGGTTGCAGAGTCTACGGATCTGAGAAGGGATAAGGAGCTGCTATCGGAAATGGAGGATATCCAGGAGAAGGAGTGCCTTCAGAGTGTAAATATTGTCTTGGGGAAGGTACAACCTGTAGAGGAGGATATCTGGGAGCTGAAGGAGGTGGAGAGTACCCTGGAGATGCCGAAGGTGAGGGGTAAAATTCTCTCCAAAGATGGACAGCAAACTCTTGAGGGATATCGGGTTCTGGGTATCTTTGTGTCTCGTGGAACACAACCTGTACTGTGCTGAGGAAGTAATGTAATTGAGGTGCCTCACGCAGGAGATATAGGATGTGGTCCAAATCACTAGGAGGGCACGTGACACAAAACACCCACGATGCTAAAGCTCCGAAATGGGCTGGTTGTGCAATCTGAACATGATATTGTGTGGTAGATGATGCCTGAGGTGTCCTTGAAATGCCGGGTGAATTACCAGGGGTTTCCATGCTTTAAGGGAGCGTCTTCATTTGCTGTTATTTGATAATGACAAGAGAATCCTTAAAAGCAGAATGGAAAGACTCCACGTGGCAAGGAGAGCAGGCTATCAATGGCGCAACAGGCTGCAGGTACCCGCTTCTGGATCGCAATAAGGACTGGCGCACCAGGCTGCTGCTGTCATGGCGGAAAATCTGTTTGCAGGTTGTTTTTCGACCGAAAGGCTGGCTGATGCTGTGCTCCCGTTGCAGGCTGGAAAAGAGCAGGGCTGCAATACCAGCGGGGCTGTAAAGGGCAAAGAACCTGGCAGCGACAGAGGCAAAGGGCTGGCAGCGAAAAAGGCAGATGGCTGGCAGCGTGAATCTGCGTGAAGGCTGCAGCAGGTGGCGTGGGCTGGCAGCAAGATGGCGAGGCCTGAAGGCGGGCAGACCCTGCGTGGGCTGGCAGTGCAATGGCGAGGCCAGGCAGGGCAGCGAAAAAAGGGCTGCGCTGAGCGAAAAGGCGAGGCTAGGGCTGCGCAGGTAGGCTGCGATATGGCGAGGCTACGGCTGCGCAGGTAGGCTGTGTGCTGGCGAGGCTAGGGCTGCGCAGGTAGGCTGGCGTGCAGATCCGTACGGTCCACAGGCTGAGGCGGGCTGCTGCTGCGGGGAGATCCGTATGGTGCAGGCCATACGGAATAACAAAGAGGTTCGCCTCTTTTCGTTGGGGGCTGCCTAAGGTTGGGTAGTTGCCCAAAAATTAACTTGGGGGTTTAGTTAACGCTAGGGTAGCTAGGGTAAACCTAAGGGTAGGGATTGGGTTTATTTTATTTTTTCCTTTTTACCCCTCTAGGTACCCTTTTATAGGTGCTTGGTGCCTAAAAGGTGTGTCTATTCGAAGGGGTGTGACCCTTAGAATAGGTGCACCTTTTCATGAAGGGGTGTGTCCCTGTTTTTAAAAGGGGTGTCCCTACATGAATAGGTGTGTCGTTTTGTCCACGATGGGGTGTGTCCCTTGAGTGAGGAGTCGAGACTCATCATCAAAAGGTGTGTCCGATGGTGGAAAAGGTGCGTCCCTTGGTTTTGGGACAGCCCAAGCACCTGAAAAGACACGATTTTTGTCGTGTCATTCACATCAACTTGTGATGTGTGGGAGATGGAGAGGCCATAGATGACTTTAGGCAGGGTTGGTGCTAAAAATTTTTACGCTCATCCTCTCCATCTCTTCCATGCACAATGTGCACGGATGTCCTTCTAGCGGAAAAGATGTATCAGATCGGCGCTAGAAGGTGGGGGGCATTTCCTACAGGCAAGAGCGAATTTTGCTCTGATACCACTGTAAGAAATCCTAGATTTACTATATTTAGAAATGTGCTAAGGGACAGAAAGGAGACTGAGATAGCAGAGAACAAGGAATAATTGTATTGCTTGAATGTCTGTAGGGTGGATGTAATGTGTCATCCATACAATTGGGCCTCTCTTATATAGAGAGTGAAGAGACACATGAAAAGGTGTGTACTCCAAAGTGTATGTGCATGACGAGGTGTGTACCCCTTGTGAAGGGTGTGACCCTTGATGAGAGGGTACATTATAATAGGAATGTCTCTTCAATAGAATGTCTCTTGTGAAGGGTTGTGCCTCATAGGAAGTGTCCCGTCGAAAGGGCAAGGGTTGTGCCTCATGGGAAGTGTCCCGTCGAAAGGGCATACCCTTCCACAAGTGTCCATTCATCAAACCATCCATAAGTCTAGAAATAGAGAAAGGAATTCGTCACAGATCGTGACAGATGGCATCCACTTCAAGAGTTTATCTGAGTCTGTAGAACAGTCATATTTTGGAACTTCTTCTTCAAGGAATGAGATATAGTACTTAAAAGTTGTTCAAGGGACTTCTCCATTTGAGAGGAAAATGTGGCTAATTTTGTGACGTGAACTGGAATGGTGGCGTATTAGCTTCGAGTTTAGGTGTTTGGAAAAATGAATCTATAGGGGGTGGAGGTGGAGGTGGAGGTGGAGGCTCAAGAGGTAATGGAGGTGGTTTGGTTCAAAAGGTAAGGCTGAGCATCATTATCATCTCCATCTATCTCGTAAATTGATGCCATTGCTTCAAGGGAATGCTGAAATATATTAGAGAGTAGGCAAGGCTGAAACGTTGTGAGGTGAGAGGTGCTTACCGGTACTCCCATTTGATGCAGATTCTACTCAAAAAGTCTAACGCCAAAACTGCCCCTTGGCGCTCTTAATTTCAGCTTCTTTTATATGTTTTATGCAGCCCCAACCAAGTCGTTAATTTGTGGCTTGGAAATACGTTTCGTGGGTTAAGGTATGTACTTTGCCAAACACCCCTTAAATTTTCATTTTAAAATGTTTTTTCTACAATGGAGCCTTGCAAATTTACCTGTTGTTTTAGGACAACAGTTTAATTGAACTTAATCATAGTTCATCAAGCTGGTCCCTTCCATCGGATTCCGCATGAAGTCATCGACCGTCACTGTCCTAGGTCACCATTCTAGCTGGGACAACTCCCCCATGTTTGAGAGCATCCACTAGAATTGAAAGGAAGGCATACCTTCATAATTGACTCGTTTATACTGCTCAGAACCGGCATCATCTCCAATTTCAGAGATATTGCTTGGTAGAGAATCTTCAATAATATATTGTCTCGGCATTGTTCAAAACAGTCTCCTTCAATTTATTTCTCATTTGTGAAACTGTGATCTGCAGCTGTAGGCTAATGGAGTCATAAGCAAAACATTATTTTTCTCTTCTAAACCATCTTGACTGACCTTTTACTCCCTCACTATAATCAATAACCATATGACACTTTGCTTCAGCTTTTACCTTACCTTCAAAATGACTGGTTTTGTCATTTTGCATGGTCTTCTCTCTCCATTTACTAGTTGTGCACGGAGTAAAAGGATGGTTGTTATCATATTGAAAATTCCCATCATTATTACTGTCATTAGTAACCTCCTTTTCCGAAACATTATCGTGCACATCATATGCATAGTGTCTCAGTTTCCCACATTTATGCTGAAGGAAGCAATATCTGGATCGTGAGATGGATTCTGCAACTTCACATTGTCATCACGACTATGCATAGATACTGCAGAAGCTTAATCTTGTGTGTGGTGCTACCCTTCTGAAAAGTTGTGAAGTTGCGTTGTTCTTGCTGTCCATCAGATGTGCCTGCTTTACTTTCTTGGCTATCATTTTCTCTGACAATTCTCTGATTCATACCTATCTGTTTGAGCAACTCCCATGACATACAAGACCTAACTTGTCTTTTAGTACGGACTTCATTTTTGCAACTGCATTCCATGATGCTTAGTTGCTCCAAAGCGCAATTTGTTCTTGACCTGCGATTGCATCTGCTTTATGGGCCTGGAGACTCTTGGATAGACCCAACTTGCAGCCTGCTAGTATGCCCTTGCCTGCTGACTTACTCTTGGGCCGACTGGCTATGAATGGTCAATGGGCCTGCTGTGGTGAGAACCTGCATTGCCCATTTCACACTTGAAGATGGCTACCTTGACTTTTGATGTAATCTTTGAAAGCTTCTTCAAAGAAGCTAGTAGCAAGAATGCAGTTGTTTCTTACAAGGGATCTTATTAGCAAACCCCTTTACACAATACTTCATGAGGTTGGGTTGCTCGGTGCAGTCAGGTGATGGGGGGATAGACGATGACTCCGGCGGCCACCCTAGTGGCCATTTTACAAGACATCTTTATTCTAGACGCTACTTGGGAGTGTGGTACTCCAAAATCGAGATCCCTTTTGTGCCGAGTCAAAAAAACTTCATTTGATCACTGAAATTCACATTGAACTTTCATAAAGTGATGGAAAGCATCACATAACATGGGAACAATAATAGAACATTAAAACATCTTTTATTCATTGGCCTCAAAGGACAGAGATTTACAAAATGATTCAGATAACACCAAGTGAACCTAAACAATATCTATGACTTAAGGAAAGGATCGGAGTGAATGCGCTTGGTGAGTGCAAGGTCCTTGTCCATCACTGTTACTCTTTTGTCATGGGATAGCGCAAGTTTGCGTCTTCAAAAAGACCTATGCGTTGCTAGGACTCCTAATGATGAGAACCATCTTCAGATCCCTGATGATCATTGTTCTATTAGCCACTAGGGCTCGGAGTGTGTTCGAAGGTCATGGAGTTGTGAGGAGGAGAGCGGGTAGCGTCTAAACGGTGTCTAGTGGGTGTAGTTGTTTGTTTAACTTGTGCCATAGAAGTGAGGGATTTAGGATTTTGAAACTCTTTATATAGTCTTTTTAGAGCACTTAGGGTTTTTATTTATAGGCCTTTTAAACTAAGATTTTTCGAGTGCACTCCCTCCAACCCACCCTCCCCTTCGCCTTGCCATGTTGCACACGCACATGCACATGCACATGCAAATGCAATTCTGCAATTCCCAAACAAATTAGTAAATTCCTAATGCAAGGCGTCATTCATAATACAAATGCTCACCCTCTCTAGCTTGGAATCAAAGGACTCAGAGTCCGCCTCCCAATCATTGGGTGTGTTCACCATTGTGGCTAAACTTGTGGCTGTAATAAAATTGTAGCAAAGGCTTCCTTGTCCCATCACTACCAGGGCTCACCTCTGTGAGAAGATGTGATAAATTCGGAATGGAACCGTTGGAATTGGCCTCTAGCAAGTAAAAGGGCAAATACATCTTTTTTCAACCCTTCCATTAGTTAAACATCATTGAGAAACCAACTTTAAGAAAGGTAGGCTAGAGTGCCCTTGCTCAAACACGAGATGCAGATTGGCCCCAAATGCTTTGGCGAGCTCAGTATTTATTAAATTCTTTTGGCAATGGAAAACGATGGACTTACCCCTTGCACTCTGCTTCACTGGAAAATCCACTGTCCAAGCCAATCCTTGGCTTTAATAGGTAGCCAATCCTTGGCATTCTAGCACCCAACTTCTAAGGCAAGGCTAAGCCATTTCCAATGCATTTCATAAGGGATCCATCTTTCTCTAGAGGGTTTGTAAGTTCCACAATCCTATGTCCAGCCTCTCTAGGTGGCAATGCAACATACACATCCCAAATTGCACAAGTGATCTCATGAAAGGAAGAAATCCACAACCACGTCCCTTTGGCACCAATCTAGGCACACCCTTTGTGTTTGCGTGTCTGTCCATAGCCTAAATGGCCAAGAGAGAACTTCAAACAATAAAAGAGCGACAACAAGCTTCAAAAATGACAAATGGAAACCAAATGAAGGTTAGAACCGACTTGTACCCTATGTCCTTGAGAGAGGGGTGAGCTTTGCCCTCGCACCTGTCCTCTGTCCAGGCCCCCAGCAATGTATAATTGACCCTCAATCATAAACAAATGTAGGAATAGCAGAAAATGAGATTGAATCAGCTTTAGATGGCATTAGTCTAGCTCCTAGGTGTCTTGTTCCAAGTTGGAACACCTCCAAGAGGCAGTGGATCGACCAAGCAAGAGGTAGACATCTAGGATAGAGGGAGGAAGAGAGAGAATGTTCTAGACTGAGAGAGAGTAGGAGGATCATGGGCATGAGACAGAGATTCGTACAACCAGCAATTGGCTTCAATGAGCGTGCAAATGAGCCATTCAATAAGAAATTCTAGGCTCAAAATATGTGCAACAAGATCGTACATCCAACTAATGGACGTCAAGATGCGTGCTATCAGTCGTACAGCTAACAAAGAGCCTCGTAGAATGTGCCTATTTGATTTGTATAGCAAGGAGCCTACCCTGGGCAATGTGCAACAGTTTTACAGCTAACGAATACACCTCAAGGATTGTGCCAACAATTCATATGATCAGCAAATGCACCTTAGGGATTGTGCCAACAGTCTATACAATCTGTATAGGTAATAATTATGCCTTGGAGAATGTGCAGCCAATCTCTATTTGCGTGAAATTGCTCACAAGGAAGAGAGACAATTCCATACGTCATGTAACGGCTCCCAAAGTCCAAGGCTAGGGGGAGAAATCCAAGCTAGAGAGAGAAAGGTCAAAACTTGCAAGCACATGCACACAAAGGACTTCCACATGGCTCATTAAAGCCTCTAACCCTCTTACCAATGATACACTTATGCTTTCCTTTGGGCCAACTTTTTGACCCCTCTATTCCTTGCCTTGGCGTAGCACTTGGGCCTAGTTGATGTACCTAGGGATTGAATCCACTTCTAACATTATCTGCACAAAGAAAGTCATGCCTCCATGACATAACCCCCCTCTTGAGACAACAAACTATCTAGTTTGCTGCTGAAAATTACAGGAAACAAACAACAAAATAGGCATGAATAGCCCATACCATAATGTGCATCATGTGCAATATACAACCAGCAATGATAATATGGTCTAAGAGAGCATGCACGTCCATCCATAGATCAAGACATCACCTATGTGGAGTGACTAGTACACTCATCATAGAGGTCCCATGGTAGAAATACTGTTAGCAATCAGTACACTCATCATAGAGGTCCCATGGTAGAAATACTATCAACAATCAGTACCTTGAGTGAGACCTGTAGTGTCACCAAGTGACCTCTAAATACATGAGCCTGCCTGTCTTGAAGGGCTGGAGGTGTTGCCCCCCGCTTGAGCATCGGGAAATGCTCTAGACCTCTACTCTACTGAGCCTGAATGATCCTCCACCGTAGTGGGCTCAAATTGAAATGCTTCTAGGTAGAGGTGTAATAACCTAGGTGAATCCTCCAATTCATGCATCCAGTGTTGAATAATTCTTGAATTTCATAAGATATCAACGGGAAACTCTACCTTTGATCTTTCTTTCCTTATGTGCAAGAACTTGCTTTAGAATTAAGAGCTCATCCTACTTTTCCTCTGTAGGTTGTTCCTCATCAGGCATCTCTTCAGGCGCATCCCTATGGAGAGGTTTCAGCAACCTCACATGAAAGGCATTATGATTTGTCCAATGCTGAGGTAGCTTTAGCCTATAAGCTACATCATTAATCTTTTGCAAGACTTACAATGGCCCATAGTACCTCATACTCAGCTTGCTATATAGCGTCTCTTTGCCTTTCTTATTCCGAAGTCTTGATTTCTAAAAACGCAGCGTAATTCAATCACCTTCTTTGAAAAGGAGCTCCAGGCGGTGATGATTGGCTGCTTACTTATGCTTTTCCTAGATTTTCCAGAGGGCTTCTTTAACCTTCTTATAAAATGCATCCAAACTTTCCACATACCAATCTACGTCAAAGATCTTTTCCTTCGTGTGCAAAATGGGAGGTGCCTTTCTGCCACCTTCCACAATTTCAAAGGGTGTTTTCCCTATGGAAGAATGCTTTGTGTTGTTGCATGCAACCTCAACCAGTGGTAAAAACTATTCCCAGTTTGCCTTATGTTCTGAGACATAGTATTTTAGAAAATCCAAGACAATAGAATTTGCCTATTCAGACTGTCAATCTGACTGTGGGTGGAAAGAGGACAAAAAATTCAGCATATTGCCCATGTTTTTAAAGAGACCTCTCCAGAAAAGAGTGGTCAAATGTGGATCCCTATCCCTGATAATGGATTGAGGTATTCATGATACTTGAAAATAGTATGCATGAATATTTTTTCCATCTTACTGATGTAATCTTTGCAAGGAAAAAGGGAAAAAGGAAATGTGCATTGGAATGAAGTGGGCTTGCTTTTGCTAAATCTGCATATGATTGTCCAAATCCCATCATGTCTAGTTGGAGTCCAAGGAAGATTAAACACAAAATCCATGGCAATGCTTTGCCAAGGCCTATCTAGGATAGTTAGTGGATGTAGCAATCCAAGTACCTTTTGCTTGCAATATTTCACCTTTTGACAAGTGATGCATGCTTTCACATATGCCTCAACATCTTTCCGCAAAGTTGGCCAATAAAAGAAATGCTCCACTAGTTTTACTATGGCATCAATGCCTCCATGTCTTGCATATGGTGGGTCATGACTTTAAACTTTTGGCCTGAGCTACTTCCTGACACCAAGTCTACTATGCATCATAAGAAAACCATCCTTAAGAAGACAGTGCTCATGTCATTGGCCCTCAGCCAGCTGATAAAAAATCCTTGCGAAATCAACATCATTTTTGCATATTGATCCTTCATCAAGCTCACTGTGGTATTGATCCTTCATGGCGATAAACTAAACCTTGCAGTTTTATGGATACTGCATCTGGTATTGGCTTCCTGGAAAGTGCATCAGCAACAAATTTTATTTTGCCATACTGCATCTGATATTGGCTTCCTAGAAAGTGCATTAGCAACCAAAAAAAATTTACCAAGCACATGGACAATCTGAAAATGAAACATTGAAAGAAAGTTTGCTCATTGCATGTGTTTTTTTGACATCTTTCTCTGAGTGAGGAAGTGCCTCAAAGATTGGTGATTAGTTTAGACATAAAAATCAGCACCTACTAAAAGGTAGTGTTTCTAGGTAGAAAGGGCATGTATGACAACCAACATCTCTTTCTCAGAATCTAAAAATATATTTTAGCATCACTAAGCACCCTGCTCTAGTATACAACCACTCTCCCATCCTACATAAGCAGTCCTCCTATGTTGTTCCCATAGGCATCACATTGGACAACAAAGGGCTTGCATAGATCTTGCAAGATAATAATAGGATCGGAGCATAGCTTTTCCTTAAGCTCAGCGGATGAACCGCCTGTAGTACAAGCATAACCTAGAAACCTATGTACTTCATGGATATTCTTCAATGGTGGGCCAATTCCTTATGGCTTCCATTTTGGTAGGGTCCATCCTGACTCCATCTTTGGATACTATGTGCCCCAAAAAGTGGATCTCGTGCATGAAGAACTCACTGTTCTTTGCATTGATAAAGGAACTTGTGCTTCTTGAGCTCTTCAAGCACAACTACTAGATGCTCTTTATGCTCAAATTCACTCTTAGAGGACACTATGATGTTGTCAAAGAAGGTACCCATAGAGGCTCTATGCTCTCTAAAGATTCTGAAGGTGGCAGGTGCATTTGTCAACCCAAATGGCATCAAAAGGAATTGGAGTTTCAATTGATCTGAGCAAACCTTGAAAAGTTATGCTCAATTCTTTGTCTATGAAAAAGCTAGTCTGGAGCAGGAGCCTGGAAGAACTTTGTTTGAACTGAGGAGCGGCTAGAGGGGAAGCTCCTAAAATTATTCCTAAATAAGATTAGCTTGATGGTGAATCCAAGCTAGAATCTTACCCCCTAGTCTAGGCCATGGAGTTTAGCCCAGATAGGAGTGGGAGCACGAAAGGAGAAGAGGAGGAGGGGGAGGAGTAAATATTTGACATTGGACAAAAAGGAGCTCATGCAATTCTCACTTTCAAAACAAGAGAGGAAAGAAAATAGATTCTTAGACAGTCTAACAAGTTGAAAGGACTTCTAGTGTGGATTGTAGAGGAACTCACAAAAACTGAGCTGAAGAGTACAACCTCAAAGCTTGCTGTGGTAAAGGCAACTGATGTATGATCTCCATTTTCTTTCCCTTTTTTGTTTTGGTTTTTCAAATGAATTGGTGAAACTCGTCGTAATTGGAACTTTATGTGACTATTTCTCTCCAGACATAAAATTTTTAATTAAAAAAAGTGCTCAAAAAAATATCCATGCAACCTTGGATGGCTTCCACTATATTCTAGTCCAAATTGTCCTATACCGCTAATGTAGATCAAGGCTCTCTTGGTTGGATTACAAGCAAATTATTTTGGATTTGCCATGAACTATGCTATCAAGTTTACTGCATAACAAATGTATAGCCTTGCAATAGTTAGAGACATATAAGGGATTTGATGAGCTTCCAATAGTAATTCTCATTGACTATAGGTTTTTTAAGATATTTGGTAAGATTCAAATTTTGATCCATGGGATGGGAGTGGCTAAAGTCTTGCAATCTTCCATATAAAACTTCTTTAGGAGACTATCCACATATTTCTGCTAGCTCATGAAGGTGTTGTTTGAGTCTCGCCACAACTCTATACATTAGTCTTGTTTTATTCATGAAGCGATGAGAGCTTCTTATCAAAATCAAATCATCTACATACAAAAGTCCAACAATAATGGCTTCCCCTTTATCTTTATATTAGAGTGCATGATTTGCATTTGCCTTGATGTATCCTAGATTATCAAAATACTTGTCAATTCTCTTATGACAACTTTTGGGTGCTTACTTTAAGCTATAGAGACTTTTCTTGAGATGGAAAACGTATTCTTTTTTCCCTATTCAATATATCTTGAAGGTTATTGCATTTAGACTTTCTCATTTAGGTATCAATTGAGAAAATCATTGTTATCATCTAGTTGGTAAACATTCCATTTGTTTATTGTGGCTAGGGATATAAAAAATTTTATGGAACACATCTTTGCTACTTGTGGATAATCATAGTTTGCCTTTGTATCTTTCAATGCTACAATATGGACTGGGGGGCATTGCATGATTAGATGTAGACAATTGCAAAGCCATTTTTTTCCTCTTTTGGCACCACAATGCGATCTGCTAGTGGGTGAGCTTTGAATTTGGGGTAGGATTCAGTCTCACTAGAAATTTATTTGGCATATTGATTGCCACATTGGCATAATGATGAGACACAATCTATCAAAACTTGTTGTTTTGAACACCACAGAGCTCGACACACATTGCTACATGCATTTAGTCCATGAGGTATGCAAAGCTATTTACTTTAACACACATCACTACACGCATACTATATGCAAGCTTAAAGCTTAAAAAGTGCATGAACACCGTGCTGACCCACGTTGGCTTGCCACCACCGCATTGGTTGTAGTAAATCCTTAGAAATGAAGAAACACTTGTCTTGCAACCGACACGCTAGTTGCAGTAAAATCCTAAATCACTTATGTACAATGCAATCGCAATAGATTATACAAATACAAATCCTTAGAAACGAAGACAACTATATGCCACTTCTCTTGTAATCTCCACACTGGTTTTAGTTAATACTAAACCACTTATCATATACATATTACTCAAATATCCTCATATCGATCAATGTACAAAATGATTACAAGTTCATATTTCCATAAGGTTTTCCACCATTAGTTATTCCTAAACCACCTTGTGCCAATCCCTCAAAATGAATTTACTCCATGAGCATGCAAGATTGCCTTTACTAGTGTCATACAACTATTTTAGTTCTCATGACCACTCTTAAAGCTTAGAGTTATTCCTAATCCACCACGTTGGGGTGGTTGCACTTAATCCACCGTGCTAGTTGTAGTAAATCCTTAGAAACGAAGGAACACTCATGTATAGTTTGTATAGTTAATCTAAATAGATTATATGTTTTCCTTGTGTAATCGTCGTCCTACCACGGTGGTTGCAATAATTAATAAAAATGAAGAAAACTATATGCCACTTATCTTGTAACCACCACGCTAGTTGTTGTAGTTAATCCTAACCAGATTATACAAATAATATACTCAAATATGATATTTTGTATTCATATGATCAATGTGCAAAATGATCACAAGTTTGTATTTTGATAAAGCTTATAAAGATTTCCATAATTTTATCTGAAACAAACTATACAAATAGCATACTTATAGATCAATGTATAAAATGATTACAAGCTTTTCCTCATTCAAACGATCAGCGATGCACATGGAAGAGAGTCAAGGAAGGTCAAGACCATGGCCTCAGATAGTCTGCGAAAGTAATGGATGGTGCGGAAGGGGATGTTGCAGGATCATTCACACTTTGCCAAATAAATCTAGAGCTCATCCTCCTCATCTTCACGGAGTCCATACATAATAAAACAATACCACCCTATCACTTAATCTAGCTCCACAATTTTGAGGCAGTGTGAGAAACTGTGATATGCCAACAAATGGTGCATGATCACCCATAAATGATGGTCCCTGTAGTGCAAAGCAATGGCCTTATAGTGGTCCTCATTGGCTATAGTGGAAATCCAATATCATAATTAAGTCATGCAAGACAAATTACTAGCCCGCTAGTATTAATGATCAACCATCTAGACATTCAATCAACTAGATTGCTAGATCAAGAATGAAAATTTGAGTGGATTCAAAGAATGATTTTGCTACCAATGAAGTGATGTGTCCCAAATTACTATCCCATTAGTATCATTGATGACTATTTTTTATTCCTATGTGTGTCTGATTAATCAAAATTCAAGCTACTGATTAATCACCCATGCCAGCCCATTGACATCAATACTGTGGCTATAAATAAATTAAGCTACCAAATAAATTAAATGACTCTTAGTCAACGGTCTTGTGCTTACATGTAAACTATTTTTTATTCTTATATTTCAGATGCCAATATGGTAATTAAGTCACACATGCCAAATTACCAGCCTGGTGGTATCAATGATTAGCCATCATCAACGACATTCATATTAGATGGCCAAATGTGCACTACGTGCAATGATCTTCAAAATTTGTGCATGATTAATCAAAATTTAATCCACCAATTAATCCCAACCTGGTGGCATCATTCCCATGGATGGAGATAAGTTAAACTGCCAAATTAAGTCACTATGTGCAATGAGTAGAAGAATCAATGCATTCCAAGAAAGAATTAGCTACCAAATTAAGTCACATGTGCCAAATTACTAGCTTAGTGATTGATAAGTATTTTTAAATCTATATGGTTGAACATTGTAGACCCCTCTAGCCTATCAAAGATGTCATCAATCCTGGGTATAGGGAATCTCTTTTTTATTATTATTATTCAGAATCCTGTAATCTATGCACATCCTGTAGGATCCATCTTTCTTTTGCACAAGCAACACGAATGAACAATAGGGGGAAGAGCTTGGCTGAATCAGTCCCTTTTCCAAGAGATCTTTTACCTGGTTCATGATATCCTCCTACTGGGCTGCATTAACTTTGTAAGGAGGCTCTTTTGGCAGGATGCTTCGTGGGATTACATCGATGCATGATCCTCATATCTTTCTAGAGGTAATTCCTGTGGTGGAGAGTCAGAAAAGAAATTATGTCCACTCTTTTTCCAGCTTAGAAAAATTAGAGCTTTCTTCAGATGCTGGTTGTTTTTCTTGTGCAAAAACTAAGTACACTGAAAGATGCTTTTTCATTACATTAGAAATAGTATATGCGCATGCAAGACTATTCATATTTGCAAACTTCAAGCTGTTGTAACTTTTGACTCAAAGATAAAACCAAGGTCGTTTAGCCACCAAAATTGAATGAAATAATCTATTCTATGTGAGTAATGGTTGTGTGATGCCATGCAATGGCTGGTCATCGACCAAAATTTGTGTAATGGTTTCTAAGTATGTAGTGTTTTTGCATACAAAAGTTTAGTGACACCTACAAACTTCTTGTAATGGTTTCTCCACCTTGCCTTTGTACCAATGGAGCATCATCACTTTAGACTAAGACGGACCACTTTCCAACTGAAGGAAAGGATCAAATTAAAGACATACCTCTTGATGACCCCAGGTGGTACCACATTTTGCATAAGTGCAGGCCCTTTAAGGACCTCACAAATCTCATTTTGTGGAAAGGTAAACTCTAGAGCTTCGACTTAAAGGCAATGGACATCATGGAAGTTTGGGCCCTGACCACTTTTATTGAGAAAACCCTTCAGAAGTGGCAAGTCATTCAACAAACCAAAAACCAGAGGTGGATACATGGATCCTGATCCCCAAGCTGCTATGCTTGTCAATGACCCAGATGTTAGAGTACAACCAATTTGGATGATTTCCTTTTTGAAGCAGCCAAAATAATGGATGTATTGTATTTCTAGTAGGTCGTGCCATATCCACCCAACATGTATGCCTTTCCAACACCAATGAAAATTGCTCCCATTCTACAAGCTCCACAAAAGTGATCCCAATGTCATCTACAATTTTCCTTGCTTCAACTTTTCAAAGGTGGCTATAGCCTACACCCTCACACATCATATGCAAAATTTTATTGACATGTATGTGGAAGTTTGTGATCCTTTAGTAGTTGCCTCCATCCATTTTTTTTAAATTGCTGATTATTTTTCTCCATCATCTCCTCAAGCACACTTTGACAGTGAGAGAACGCCACTTATGGCTCCACCATGAATTAGTCTTTGATCCATACAAGGGCCCCTCCTATTTATATATGATCCACATGTACCTTTGAGTTCAAAATCTTCACGCGCATCATGTAAAAACTTTTGAGAACATCCACGACATGTATTTTGGGAGCCCCATTTTTCATTTTTCCAGATCTTAGAATGCCTTTTCAACTGGCATACCATCATCCAAGAGGCCTTCCAACATCCTCTGCAACTCTTAATCCAAGGATGGATCAACTACAAGAAGGAGGACATGTTAATCACTTGGGTTAACATTGTCACATTTTGCAACTTCCCATAAACATTTATAAAAGGTTGCAATGTGCTAATGAATTTTGTTTAAAGATGCCTTGTAGCCTCAACAGACCAACAAAAATGTAATACTAGGAAAAAGATAGTAAAAAAGGTAGAAAGGGAGTGAGAATAGGGTTGGCCCTCCATTCAAGAGGCCAAATTTTGACTTCGGTCTTCAGTTGTTGTATGCAAGTTTGAGAAATAAAAGCTCCCTTCCTTTCAAGAGTGGTGTCCTGTGTTTCTCTTGCCTTTGTGAATGCCTCTCATTCCCCTTCCCCTCTCTTGCCTCTTTCTTCCCATCCCCTCTCCCTCTCCCTCTCCCTCTCCTTCTCCCTTCTCCCCCTTCTTGTTATGAGGATTCACATTGCAACAACTCTGAAAGCCATTTGCATGGCACTTACGGATTGTATGTGCTTGCGAGCTCCCATAAGGAGTAGGAGATACCATCAACATTCCTTCAAGATCCCCATAAGGAGTAGCATGGAGTAAGAGATACCAGTGACAACATTCCTTCAAAATCCCTGAGTCACATTGGAGACTCCACAATCACTACACAATATTGGGTAGTTTGCACATAAATTCTAATGAAATTTAAAATTTTTGCTTTTTTCTAAGTGTGGAAGTGTTAGTATAACTGATGGTGTGAAAGCGTTGGATAGCAATGCAAATACTGATTTTGTATAATCCTTTTTCTGAAGGTGGGAGCAAAATGGGGCTTTGCTACCCCCATTCTACCCCTCAATCAATCAACATAAAGTAGTGATCAGATGTTCATTAAAAAACCGCCCAAAGGAGCATGAATATATTGCAAGATGTATTACAAAATTTTCTTGAAGAGGCTAGGAAGACCACTTTCAATATGGAGTTGGTGTGATCAGACATAGAACTACCCAATTGATATCCTTAAGGAGTGGGGGAGGTAGATCCTATTAGATATTAATGCTCCACTCTCGTGTAACTACGCGGGAACTAGCTAACTCTACTTGTAAGCCCCCCATATGAGGAGAAGGCATTTGAGTAGCTTGGTTATTCGGTAGGTCCTGGTTTGGACACCAGATGGGGGCCATGTGTGGCCTGATGGCTGGACGGCTTCAGATAGAGTTGGCACACCGCCAACTAGGCTACATGCATGTGTGGGAAGGCATCCCTTGACTGACCGCACTGAGGGTAGATGGAGCATTTCTCGAGGCAGCCCACTCTCGGGTTACAGGGCCCGTTTAGAGCCTCGGATGATCCCGGAGGCTCTGGGCCAAATAGTAACCGTAGGTTTGTTGCTCTGTTTTGTGCACTAGTTCTATCGTATGGTCGGTGGCCTATTTCAGGACCAACCCCCAGTCGACTGTTTTGGGCGGACTAGGTCGGTCACCCAATTGAGCCTAACTGCCTACAACTGGTGGCTATATAAGAGCAAGCCCGTGAAGCCCATTTCATCACTGGCTATAGCAACCCTGATTCCTTAGCATCCAGCCTCCGTCTTCTACTGTTTCTAGCATGCCATTGAAGCTTCTTTCATAGGAGCGCATGGTTAGGAGGCAATGCCATCTATTGTATCAGTTCTACAGTAATCAAATTTTTGATTCTCCATACTATCTTGTTTTCTCTCTTGCGTACGAGATCCTATTATCTGTTGAGCACATACGTTGTATTATTTTCTTACAGATCCATGTATATCTTGATGGGTCAATGAAGCCCTCTGCTAAGATCCACAAGTAGTGGTCTCTATAGAAGCTAAGCTTCATTGGGAGCTCACAAGCTGCCAGCCAAGTCCTAAATGTCTGTAGCTTTATAAGAGATCCACTTGGATGACTTGGTTCACCTTGTGATATGTGAGTAAGATCAATGTTATACTAGAAGGGAGGTTGCTTATTTATGCGAAGCCCCAAGCTCTCAAAACATCTGCAGGTATGTACATACCAACACCTCTAGTCGCCCTTTTCCACCATTGCCATGGATGAGGAAAGGCTAACCAAGGAAACCTACACCACCCTATGGTAGCCATATTGGTTAATGTGATAAAGGTAGGTGATAACTTGGAACACTGCATCAAGGTATAGTGGGGATGCTATAGACTCATTCAGGACAACCTGATGTGGGATTAAAGGCTTATGATGAATCATATGTGAAAGCATGAGAACTTGAAGTCTCTCAACTCAAGCCCAATCTATCTTTGATAGATTTAGCTCCCAACAAGGAATGCCTTACACATCCTCATCAAGCCTTAGAATTCTCACCGTCTCCTCGTACAGATCAAGTGGTAGGCTCTTCAGTAGAATTGCCTTTTTGTCTTCATCCTCCACCTTAGCTCCAAGATTGTTAAGTTGTCTAAGCAAACTCTGCATCCTATTCAAGAACATGCCCAAATTCTCTCCCTCAAGCATCTTGAGATAAAAAAGATCCTGTTTTAAATTCCTTTGAGTGCTTCATGCAAACACCAAAAAGAGTTTCCAACATGTGCTAGTTATCTGCTGCTGACACCTTCACATCAAGGTGATGGAAAAATTCAGGCCCGAGAGCATGTCCCATGTAGCTGACTACCTTCTCATTTTTAATCTCCCATGAATTTTTATCTGCCTTTGAAGCATTTCCTTTTGGTTTCTTCTCTGTTCCAGCAACAACTCCCCATAGTTCTTTCTGCATAAACAAGAAGGAAGTGGCTAGATGCCTGACGGGAAATTTTTACCACTAAAGGTGATGAGGGCAATCCCACGGCTAGACTTCTCTCTATGTGTTTGTATCCATCTTAGTGATGCAGGGGATTCAATTGAACACTGAAACAAGCTTCAACTAATATCTCTAATGATGACTTTGGGACTTTCTTCAATCTAGGCTTCCTTATCTTTTTTGGAGGAGTGATTTTTTTTGAGCTAAAAAACTTCAACATATATAGGAGCTCCCAAGACCAGTGTTTTGCTTTGATACCACTGATGGAAATCTAGCTAAATTTGCATGGAAATAGAAGACAAGACGATTGCAAAAAATGATGAAAAATACTAGAGAAGACAACAGAGAACTTTGCTCAATGATCAACCTGTAAACTCCTCTATTGCAAGCAACCAATGCGCAATCTGAGAAACAACAATCTCACTGAATAATCACTTGGCCATGCACGTCTCCTCAAGTCGACCGACCTTGTTGGAGCTCACAATCATGGCAATCATCACTCTATAATCTACCCTATATCTATCTCTAGAATCGACTCTCATCAGACTATTAGCAGGTCGGTCCAATGGCCCTACAAATAACGATCCATGATTGCAGAAGCTAGAAACCTTGAGAATCTCCAAGAACCATGACCACTGAGAGTTGTCATGCTGCCACATACTATTGCATGCAGAGACAATCAATCAAACATGGTGATTGCATGGGCCAATCCATGGCTTTTTTCGCACCACCCAGCCAATCTCATGATGCTCCAAAAACCTTAGTACAATAGATGCCTCCCCATGAGGACGTGCTATCAAGATCCAAGCCTCTACATCACCTTCACTAGTGACCCACATCCAAGATTAAATGCTCTCTATGCATGGCTTCCTAGGATGTGTTGAAGATCATGATCTTGGTTTAACCAAGGTTGACCTTCAATTCATGTGTCTCACAGAAGGTATGAAGTGCATCAAGTGTTGCACGTCATTTTGTGGGTGTTGGGGAATAATTGTATTCCATTCAAGACTGGCATGTGCAGCCCATTAATCATGCATCTAACTGCTCTGTCTTGTGTGTTGATAATGTCATCCTCGGATGCTCTCTACCACATGGTGTCTACTTCTATGACTGATTCTTTATCCATTTCATCATGGGTGATGGGCTAAAACTGTAGTTGACCAATTCTTGCATTAAGGTGTGAAGAGAGTGGGAGAGAAGGAAGGAGTCTCACTTGCAGCTTTCTCACATACACAATGGGGGAATATACACAAAGGTGGAGGGTAAAAACAGTTTTCCTCTTCTTAGTTATGAAAGCCAAAAGAACTCTAAGTACAAAAGAATAGGTGAACCCTATATGTGGGTCTCAAACCAAACTCAGTTAACTAAGGTGGCATACTAACTAAGCCACTAACTAGAGTAGATAAAGATAGCTATCATCCAGCTATTATTCATGGGCGGTGTACCAACCGCATCTGCAGCTAACAAGTCGGTGACATAAATGCACAACGGTCACCCTGGCATATCACGAGTGGAGCTCGATATCTCAACACTCCCCCTTGAGCTCAATCCCAATTCCTACACACCAGGTAGGTCTCTGAACTTGCACAGCCTCTCTGCACCCAATGCCTTCATGAATATGTTAGCTACATGATCCTCTGTGCTGACATAAACTAGATCAATAAGACCTACTAGAACCTTCTCCCGCACATAGTGATAATGCACCTCAATGTGCTTTGTTCTAGCATGATAGACTAGGTTATTTGCCAAGTGTATACTGCTCATGTTGTCATAATAAATGGCAATTGGCCCATCTGTAGACTGATGCATATCATAAAGTAGCTTATGCAACCAAGCTACCTCACATGCAGCCATTGCTGCACCCCTGTACTCAACCTCTGTGCTTGACAAGGCAACTGTAGGCTATTTCTTGCTGCTCCAAGTGACTATAGCACTCCCAAAAGAGAACATATATCCACTTGTAGATCATCTATCAGAAATCCTATCAGCCCAATCAGCATCAGTGTATCCATGCAACTGTATTTGAACCCCAGTGGACTTCACATACCTCAGTATGTGTCTAGCTACATCCAAATGCAGTTTCCTTGGAGCTTGCATAAACTGACTTACCAACCCAACAGCATAGCTCAAATCTGGCCTGGTAATAGTCATATAAATCAAACTTCCTACTATGCATATGTACATAGTAGGGTGTTCCAGAAGCTCACATGCATCTGCACTCAACTTTACATTCTGCTCCAAAGGAACTGAAATAGGCTTATAGCCTGTCGTCCCATATTTGGATAGCATGTCCAATCAATACTGCCTCTGCAAGAGCCATATCCCACTTGTGGATCTAATCACCTCAATGTCCAAGAAGTAACGCAGCTCTCCCAAATCCTTCATCTCAAACTTATGCTTCAATAGCATTTTCACATGAAGGATATCTTCATCACTATCACCTGTGATGATCAAATCATCAACATAAATGACAAGCAGCATAATGCCTTTCTCTATTTTTCTCACATAAAGTGAGAAATCTGCCTTGAAAATCTGAAAGCCAATAGTGACAAGATACTATCCTATCTTGTCAGACCATGCTCTGGGTGCTTGCTTCAAGCCATACAAGGCTTTCTTCAACCTACAAACAAACTCAAGATGAATAGCATGAAGATAACCTGGTGGCTACTCCATATAGACCTCTTCTTGCAAATCACCATGCAAGAAAGCATTCTTTACATCCATCTGATGTAATGTGGTGCTCCAATTTTGTATATGAAATGTTTTGGAATATATATCACAGATAGTGTTCCAAAAGGATGGTTTTGATGTTTTGAAGGTTTTGGGAAAGTTTGTTGGTCGAAAAATTTTGGTTTTTGTCCATTATGGTGTCGGTTGGATTTTGCGGCTTGATTTTGAGTTGGTTAGAGAAATAATCTGAAGAAACTCTGTATGAGAGAATTTTAGAACTTGTTGAGTAGAAAAACTTTGTCCTAGTGAAAAATTTGTGGTTCATTCATTTGCATGCCTGTATGGAAGTCAGAAGTTGCTAACAAAATGGTTTTGAGCTAAAAGTGCATCTAGATTTCCATGTCAAAAGTTGCAGGCATTAGACAGAGGTCGAGATGGAAGAGTTAGCCATGAAGGGTCAAATGCAAAGGGAAAGAAGAGGGTCCGATCTTTGAGATGAGCTATTGAGCTTGTCCATTGGATCTACGAGGCACGCATGGTGATGCTCTGAACAAGGCTGTTTTCATGCCTTATAAAAAAAAAGGAAAAAAAAAGAAAAAAGAAACGTCAAGATTCCGTACGCAGTTGCTATCAAAAGCGCACGCTAAAAGAAGGTGAAAAGCACACGCACGCTTTTTGAGAAAAGCTATTTTTGGCCGAATTTGGGGGCTTTTGGCTGTCTTTTTTTGGAGTCGTGAAAGGCTACAAAAGAAGAGGAGATGGTAAGAAGGAGAACACACAATCCAACGCATGCATATTAAGGCTGTTCGAAAGAGAAGAGAAGGCACACATCTTGAGGTTGCGCAGGCGAAGAGAAGGCATGCATATTGAGGCGCTGTGAAAGTGACAATAGCACACACGAATCGAGGTAGCGCAAAGAAGAAGATAAGATCAAGATATTTTGAGAGTGAGAGTGAGAGTGAGAGTGAGAGTGTGATTGAGATTTGATCATTTGATCATCTGATTTGAACATCTTCATGCGAGTGAGAGTGAGAGTGAGAGTGAGAGTGAGATAGCTCGGGGGTGGACAAGTGGTATCGAGCTCCTTCACGGAGTGATTCTTCTCCAAAATTATTGTAAAGACTCATCAGTTTGATTCATACTGCAATCTCTCTTCTTGTTCATTCGTGATTATCATCTTGCTACAATTTTAATCGTGATTGTGAAAGAACGGTGCGTGACATGTAAAGACCATCCCTTTGATGCAGCCATAGCAATGACTGCTCTTATGGTTGCCATCCTTGCAACTGGACTGAATGTTTCTTCACAATCAATGCCATATGTTTGTGCATACCCCTTGACAACTAATCTTGCCTTGTATCTATTCACAGAACCATCTGCATTTGTGCTTCACCTTATAAACCCACTTTTAGCCAATTGCATTCTTGTCTTTAGGCAAAGGCACCAATTCCCATGTAGCATTTGCTTCCAAGGCACCCATTTCTTCATCCATGGCTTTCTCCCATTTTCTTTTCCCATGGCTTGCTCAAAAGAAGTGGGTTCTGGTTCATGTATCACTTTGACCATATAGGCATAGTGAATGGCTGTAAATCCATCACATTTCAGCCTATCCACAGGATACCTAGCTTTGGTAGACTTGCGCAAAATAGACTCACTACCAGGTGCTCTCAAAACATCCTTTGTCTTCCTTACTTTAGGTGTAACAATAGAAGGAATACCCAACTCATCATCAAGGCTCTGTTCTGAGCCACTGGATTCACCATCCACATAAGAGTGACCTGCATTCACATCAACCATGGGCTGATCTACTTTCTCTTTTCCTTTTTGTGATACTTGCATACCACTATCTCCATTGCTTTGAGGAGATCCTCCTGATCTCAATCTGCCTGTCCATGGTGAAGTATGTGAACCACTGCTAGAGGAAACTACAAGTCCACTAATATTTTGTGATTGCTGCTATGAATTCTGTGCAGCATTACCATTTTGTGCATCTACATCATCAATCACATTTACTGGTTTATACTAGCTGCTCATCTCATAAAAAACAACATCTCTGCTCACTGTAAACTTATGAGTAGAAGGGTTATAGCATCTATACTTTTTCTGCTGCAGACAATAACCAATAAAGATGCACTTCTCAGCTTTTGGATCCAACTTGGATCTCAACTCATCTAGCACATGAACATAGGCAATGCAACCAAAAAATTTCAAATGAGAAATATCTGGTTTCCTACCAGTATACCTCTCCTCTAACGTCATGCCATGTATTGCTATAGTGGGAGTCCTGTTCATTATGTAGACTACTGTAGCAACTGCTTTAGCCTAACAATAATGTGGCAGGTCTTTTTCATTGAGCATGGCACGAGATACCTCTCCAATATGCCTATTTTTCCTTTTTGCAAGTCCGTTTTGCTGTGGGGTATGACTGCATGAATATTGCTGCTTTATGCCATGCTCTTGCAGGAAACTTGCAAACTCATTTGAGAGGTACTCTCCCCCTCCATCTGACCTTATGCATTTTATTTGCAGGCCTATTTCTTTTTCAACCATAGCTTTAAAAGCTTTGAAATGCCCAAACACTTCACTTTTCTTTTTCATAAAATACACCCAAAATTTTCTATTGTAGTCATCAATAAAAGTGATAAAATAATGACAGCCTCCAATAGATGTAGCTTTAGTAGTCCACACATCAGAATGGATTAATTCCAATGGCCTCTTACTCTCTTGAACATGTCTAGGAAATGTTTCCTTGCCTGTTTTCCAAATTGACAGGCTTCACATACCTTATGCATTTCTGCAACCTTGAACTTAGGCAATCTTGCAATAATATTTTGGGCTTGCATTAATTTAAGTCACTGTACATTAACATGACCAATGTGTTTATGCCAGATATCAATATTTGCAACTACACCGGTCCCATGTGCAAACATTGCTGCACTCAATTCAAGCATGTCTGCATCCAACGTAAACATCTTGCCCTTCTTCTTCCCTTTTACTATCAAGCGACCTTTATTTTTCATATTCTCAACAAAGCATCCATGAGGATTAGATCTAACCTGTAAGCCCTGCTCAACCATTTGATCAACAGAAACTAGGTTCTTGGTGATATTCGGGACATGAAATACATCAGACACGTATTTCTTTTTCCATCCTGCATAGACAAAGGAATTTTACCAATTTGCACAACAGGATGTGCAGTATCATCACCAGTCTCCACAAATCTTGGTCTTTCCATTTTCCTTGCATCCTGCATCCATTCTGAACGACCTGTCATGTGGTTTGACACACTTGAGTCAACATATCACACATCATTGCTTTCTTCCGCACTTGTCACAGAATTGGTCATGTGCTACACCATAAACAGATGCTCATTTTTGTCATCACCCTGTCTACTAGAGGATGCATAATTGCCTTGCTGCAATTTTCCAAGCATGATGTCATTCTGCTTTTTATAGTAGTCTTTAACCATATGACCCATTTTACCATAGTAGTAGCATTCAACATTGTTGTTTGCATTTTGGCCTCTCTGCCATCCACCACGACCTCTTTGGCTCCCCTTGCCTCTAAAGTTACCACATCCTCCTCCATAGGACTGGTTTTCTTGAATTTGCTGCATATTTTGATTTCTGCCATGACCTCCAAATCAGCCTGCTCTACCTCTATCTCTACCTCTTCCAGCATTTGAGTAGAAGACAACTTCTTTTGAAGTTCCTTCTGAAGAAGATGCACCACCATTTCTCTGCTCTTTAGAAATTAGAAGTGCAATCAACTCCTCAAAATCAGGAAAATTTTCATGGACGGCAATGGATGTCCGGAATTGTGCATAATCGTTTCCTAGACCATTCAAGGTCACAGAAACTAAATCATCATCTTCCACTGGTGACCCAATAGAAGCAAGTGCATTTGCAATCTTCTTCACATTCATGTGGTAGTCATTGATGCTCATATTTTCTCTCTACACATTATGCAACTCTTGCTTGAGCTGTATTTTCCTAGCTTGTGTATTTATGCTATACATTTTTGTCAAAGTATCCCACTCCTTCAGTGTGCTTGCATCTTGAATTTGCACAATCATAGAATCTGAAATACTAATAGACAGCTAGTACATAACTTTTCTGGCTCTCTCATGCTAGCCTTTATATGCATGCAACTCCTGTTGATTGGGAACATTAGGAATAACTGGTTCTTGTTTAGCTCCAGTAATGAACTCCCAATAGCCTTTTCCCTAAAGGAAATTCGTCATTCTAAACTTCTACGCTTGGAAGTTATTCTTGTCAAGCTTTTCAGTGACAATCTATGAAAGAGCACTAGACGCCATTACAAAACATTGCAAAATATTCTGTCACTGCAAAAAAACACTTCTTCTACCTCACAAGGGCAAATCTGCAAAACTGACGAGAGTGGTAATTGACCACACAGTCACTTCCTAGTGACAATTATGCATCAACAGGCAATAAGAATGATTTTGTCACTCCCAATATCTCTATGCACAGGCGTACGATGTAATTTTTATGATAACTTTTCACCGAGCTACAGAATAGTGGTTGCACATCAAAAATAGGGCACTTTCCTGAGTGCTTGCGGAAAACTTCTGCCACCAAAACGGGCCCTGTAGCATATACTGCCCTCTCGCCACACCGCGAAGGGCATCCCAATCTAAGATAGTGCACTCTTGCACTTTTTAGCTGTGCTACCTGTAGAGATTTCTCCCAAACTCAACAAAAAAAGGAAAGCAACACTGATCCTCTTACTAGGATACCGCAAACTTGGTTTGCTTTCTTGAGCTCCTTACCACGAACCGAGCTCTAATACCATGTGAAGAGAGTGGGAGAGAAGGAAGGAGTCTCACTTGCAGCTTTCTCACATACACAATGGGGGAATATACACAAAGGTGGAGGCTGAAAATAGTTTTCCTCTTCTTAGTTGTGAAAGCCAAAAGAACTCTAAGTATAAAAGAATAGGTGAACCCTATATGTGGGTCTCAAACCAAACTCAAGCCACTAACTAGAGTACATAAAGATAGCTGTCATCCAGCTATTATTCATGGGCAGTGTACCAACCGCATCTGTAGCTAACAAATTGGTGACATAAATGCACAACAATCACCATGGCATATCACGAGTGGAGCTTGATATCTCAACATAAGGTCCCCCATCACTATGACTTGACCCTTTTATCTAAATTCAACCACATTGAAACATAGTGCTTCAAACGCATCACTAGGGTCCACTCCATGTCTGCGGTAGAAGAGTGACTCATTGTGTGGTATGTAGCAACCTACAAGAAAGAAAAGGCATTTGCCAAACTCTATTTTTAGCCACATGTATCTTTTGTATTTGTCCACACGTAAATGCTTACAAGTCATGTTTTGGAATTGCAAAGGTTTTCCTTGGCATAAAGGGATAAGCATAAATGCCTTCATTCACGATGCATACATTAGACATCATCTTTTTAGGAGAGACTTGGGAAAGTGAAACATGTAGGATCCCAGAGGTACTTGGGTATGTGGTACACTCAATATACCAAAGGCAAGTGGGGAAAAGAGGACACGGAGGTGTTGCATGCATGATATGGGAAGATATGGCAGAAAAAGTCAGTCTCCATAATGTGTGAGTCACCCCATCCATCCACCATTGGTGAACTCTTTCACTGCAATCTAATATAGTTGCACATCTGCATTATCTATGGAAGGCTTCCTTAGTATCTTAACCTACTTATCTTGTGCTTTCCAAATAGGTGCTCTCAAATTTCTCAAGTTAGGGTCAACTTCCAAATTAGTGGTACACTCACACAAGTCTTTCCAATAATTCCATTGCATGTTTAATTGATTCCTACCATGATTGGACAAAAATATTCATGCTACTTGGAAGAAATTCCCTAATTTTCTTGAGAGTTGTGCGTCTTTGCATAGCTTCAAGTTTCTTCCATGTAGTCCCATGCTCGATAGAAGAGCTTCGAGCTTTACAATACATGCTCTCTGTTTCGGTTTCATGTTCCATACACACACAATGTGCAAGTAAAGCACCCTAACTAGACCCCTTTCCTTTCCCCCTATTTACACCCTAACTAGTCTCTAACCAACCCCCAAAATTTCCCCCCTTTTTTTCCCCTAACCTCTCCCTAACTAACCCCCTTAGACCCAACCCAAAACACCCCCAAACCCCCTACCTTCTTTCCCCTCCACCCCGACTCCCTACCTCCTGACTGACTACCTTCCCCCCCTTTCTTTCCTATTTAATCTCTCCCTATCACACTCGCTTTTCTCCATAGCCTCCTCACGGCCGCTATTGCCCCCTTGCTCACACCGTCTCTGCACTCGCCACCTTCCTTAGAGCTTCAGTATCTGCCACTACTCTCACTGTTGACACCTTAATCATTGACACCCTACACGCTGCCAATTGCCTCGACTCTTGGACCTCTACTTATAACCCCCTCACTTGACAAAGCTCTTTAATCTCCCCCGTTACTCCTGAGTGCTGACTACCTTCTTTACTCCCCTCATTAGTTCCCTAGTCCCCAACATCTTTTGATTAGCATACCTACTATGTGCTCCCTGGCCCCTCTTTATTATAGTAGTGTGACGGCCTACGTTCTGCACTATTTTCCCAGTCTCTAGTGATAGCACCTTGCCTTGCTGTTCATGCCTCACTTTGCTGAGCTCCCTAGCATTCGAAACCTGCCACTCCCTGTCTCGTTGAATCACTGCTTCGGGTCTCAAGCTTGTTCTTTTCTTCCGTTGGATTTGCCCGCGATGTTCTCTCTCTCCCCCGTGCACATTTGGCTCACAACAGGTCCTTGCTTTTTGAGTTATTACCCCCCCCCCCTTTGTTTATCACTTTAACTATTTATCTTTTCATTTTATGCATTTTCTTTTATATATATACTTTAACTCTAATTTCTCTCTCCCCTTAAGGTCTCCTTCTTTACATTTAACTTCCCCCTTACTTTTAGACCTCTATCTAGTTCCTTTTTTTACCTCATTAGGTTTTTTCCCCTTCTTAATCTACTAAACTATTGTGACTCCAATAACAAGGGAGGGGTGTTTATGACACCTGTCTTTCCAACTAAGGTTTAACTGGTTCTCACCATGTTTTCTTGTTGGATGGTGGCAAGTATGCAGACTCCCCTCTTTAATAAAAGTGATGCTGCCAATGACTTATTTTGAAGCCTTCCTACTCACATTTTCTCTTTTGGAAAAAACTTGTTCATCCTTTAATAATGCTATTTCGTTTTTTGTGATGTTTATTGCAAAGTTTATTTATTAAAAATTTCTCTTCCCTACTCCAAATATGTCTACTCTTCACAATGGAAAGGGGTGTTGTAAATGTCTACTACACACACACACATGCACGCTCACATCCCCCTAAGGATCCTTGCAATCTTTGGGTTTGTCAACACTTTGGAGACCCTTGCAATCATTATTGGAATTTGACCCAAGGTTCCAAGGCATAAGTAATGAGGTTGAATTACATTCTCCTTTTAAATTAAGAGGCTTGTTATATACTTTGATTAGTTTTGCCTCTTTGACCCTTGGAAGGAATATCCCTTTGACCTTCCCAAGATACATTACATGCAATATTGCTACCACCATCGATTAATTGGGTTGTCCTATAGCCAATCAATTAATTATCATAGCTATGGATTATGGATAGTCCGCATGACCAAAGTAATTTTTATTCCCTATATATATATATATATATATATATCATGTATGGTATGCACCACCCTTTTATTTGTTATTTTTCCCAAAACATTTTGTTTTATTATTGAGCTAGAGATTATGTACATATAGCACTGGTGGCTTATTTGTAGCAATTAGCACATGGAGGAAGGGCCTAATGGATCTTTTATAAAATTACCCCCTTGTTTAATCCCCCTATATTAATAAGTAGCCTTACAACAAATACATACCCTTCCTGACCCCTTAAGGAGTCTCCCCTTTTTGAAACCTATAAGGAGCTTTCCACTAACCTTAACTACTCGCTGAAGGATAAAGGTTATTTTGTTCCAAAAAATAAACCATCAAAATGGGGTACTTTGTGTCCTTATAGTAGCTATTACATTAATTTGTTATTGGGGAGACACACTTGGAATTTCCAAGGCTCCCCTTATATACCACCATTCAATAATTGATAAGCACATTTCATAGGGTAATATAGTCTTGTTTCTCTTTCATAGAGTATTATAGTCTTGTTTTTTTTTTCAAAATAAAATTGATATAGAACATTTCATAGAGTATTATAGTCTTGTTATTTCTTTAACAAAAATTTATGAGTTATTATGACTAAGGATTCATTACTTTCATCATCTATGTACTAGCCCATACTTGGATGCACCTAAAATACGATGATGACTTATAATGGATACTTACCTCCAATTTATTAGGGTGTAGAATATACAAATATGAGAGGATTTGTGGGAATATAGCACCAATTAACTATGGTAAGTACCCCATCTAGTTATGCCTTACAGGAGTAACATGATTACATGAACTTTATAGGAGTACCTTACAATGGTAAGATAGAAGAAAGGTTAGTAATGGGGGAATGATACCACCTTGCTGGCACCCCATAGATTATTTTAGACCATTTGTGTAATGGACTATGCTAGTAGCATTCTCCAAATGGTGGATTGATGAAATATAAGTGTCCTAGATGGTGGTGCCAGAATTATGCCCAGAGGCAGGAAGAATCTTTGCCTAATGGACTCACCATTTCGTATTTCCTTTGCATTGGGAAGTTCACTTGTTGAGAAAAGACAAAGAGAGGTCACAGTAAAAGGCTGTGTTATCAAAGGAGGCATCTAACATAGTATTCATGGAGACTCAACACATGGCTCAAGAAAGCCAGGGGATTTTATTGCTATAACAAAGCGTCAAGTGTATCGATTATGGAATCTACTTAGGTTAGATTGCTACAATAGTTTTCCAAATATTCTGGATGAGAGACTTTGTATTAGGGCCCACCCCTTATTTTGTGATCCACTACCATGGTGCAGTAGTTGATACTATCTCTTGTATTTGGATAACTCCACATTTCTACCTTGGAAGGGAGCTACAACAAAGTTTAGCTTGTAGGAGGAAAGCTTGAGTCCCTAAGCTTAATACTTAGCATGATCTTCCAAGAAGGAGACCACTACAACTGTCCAACAGATATTTCTATAGGAGAAGGATGTAATGCTGCTTATGTATAGCATATAACATTTGGGGATTACTAGTCTCAGAATATAGCTTTCCTCATTATAGAGCGAAGGTTATTCCTTATGTAGAATCCCTTGATTTTTTTATTGATCGGCAAATGCCAAAAATGTATTACTAGTAGACACAAGGCTCGAGAGCTTAGGCTAAGGACTTGGTCCCATAGCTTTCACAAGACCATCACAAAGATTTTTTCCAAATGTCGGAGCCTCAGACACACTCAATTAGCAAAATATATGTTGTGGTTTGCTTACTGATGTCACATATGATATACTAGCTATAAAGCATCCTTTTGTCCCATTGGGTGGATACAAACTTCCTTCTCCTGTATAAAACAGTGAGCACTAGCTTGCACGAGTTGTGAGTTGCTTCTATGGATAAAAACCACCTTGGGAGAGTCACCACTAATACATGATAAAGAGGAAGCCTATCAAAGTGCTCTTATATGATTTTTCCAATTTTCAAAAACTTTCTTCTAAGCATATGAATCCTTAGAAAGGATATTGATCTTCAAAAGGCTAGTAGATAACAAAAAGTACTACAAAAAGTCCACCAATAAAGTACTCCTTGGAGCTACCAACACCATTTCTTCTTTATAAAAGACCCTGCCAAAGATTTCATATTGCTAATCACATGGAGAAGTGCATCAACTTTCCTAGCACCATCACACCAAGATGAAAGTTAGAACATGTCATCCATGTTGTGGAAGCTAGGCTTCAATGTATCTATGTCCCTCAATTTAGATTAGAATAATCAAACTTTGGCTATTCCAAACTTAAAAAAAAACACTAGAGGAGAAAGTATTGGGAACTCACAAAAGTCATTATCATTTTTTCTCTTAGCTCAAAGGCCGAAAAACATTTATAATCTCAAGAAGATAGTGGAAAAGGGTCATTATGCCCAAAAAAATTCCATACTAGTCCATTAGACTTGTTGTCTAAATATAGCACTAATTCTCCATAAATCAAAAGTTTTCCTTAATGCAGTCAACTTTTTTCATGTCATCAAGGAGTTCTTTATCTAAATGCTAGACAGTCCCCCCATCTTTGTTTGCTAGGCATTTTCAATGGATTGTCCTAACTACTTGGATACTATGAGACACTCAGAATCACAACAAAAGGGAAGCAACTTTGTGTCCAAATCGTGAAAACAAGTGCCTAATATTAACTTTCCCTTTAAAGGCTTCACTGATTCAAGGAGAAAGCAAGAAGAGAGTTGATATGAATAGACAATGCAATCTGACAGGTAGTCCAATCATTACGGTTCGGACCTTATGAAGACACACTTGTTTGTGAAGCATGTCGGCCAAAAGGACAATAAAGTATACATCTCAATCAAAACAAAAAGGTCTCGATCTTGAAACGAACACCATTCATTACATATAAAAAAACAAAACTAGATAGAAGTGGACATGCAGATAAAAGATCACCAAAATGTACAGCAAGAGTGTTTTGGCATTAGATGGATGCCAGGACTCAATCTAGAGCCTCCAACATCTTTTTTGTATCCTAGGGACTGCTCCTGGGTTGAAAGATCATAAAAAACATAAATATTTAATAGTTAAGGGCAAAAGAGGGCTTCTACTTAGAATACAGAATACATGCCCATTCACATCGCTCTAAACCAATTGGCTAGAAGGCAAATATTATCAAGGTTCAACCAAATAATGATGAAAAATACAGGCTGTGAATTACCAACTTCCAAGATAACTCAGAGCACAAAGATGCATATTAACATGGCAAATAGAGTTGCTTAATAAGTAATCTTTCACAACCTTTCGGTGCACTAACACAAAACCCTCTACTAAATTCAAAAAAACTTATACCAAGTAAAAGAAAAGAGAGGAGTGGGCTAGATAAAAAAACCTCGAGGAAGGTGAGTCAAGTCACTGTGCTTAGATGCCATGTATGTTTCTAGGATTATCAAGTCGACATAAGGAAGTCAACAAACATTAGATCCCAAATTATGGAACCTTCTAGAATAATAAAAAAACCTATGAAAATATTGCAATCCAAACAAAAGACCATGCAAGCTTAATGTAACAACAGTTACTGAGGGGTACTCCTAGACTGTTTGTGACAGTTGGTGCTATGTTTTAGCCTTTCTTGAGGATCCAAGAACTGGTATGTATAAAGAGGGATCTATGAAGACTTGGAAGACTTACATCGGAAAGCATTTTGGCAGTTTTTTTGAGGTATTCATGAATTTAGGGAGACTTTTCCAAGGTGGTATTTTCTCTAAGACTATGGATTCAGTTTGTAATTGGTGACCTTGGCACAATGTCTTTTGGTGGTACATGGAATAAAAAGCTTTGGAAAACTATTGGGAGCTTTTATTTCTACTTTCAACTTTTGAGCAATTTTATAAGTCAATGTTTGGCTATTTTTCTTGTGGAGGTAATATAGAATTCATTGGATAACGGAGATTTATGACAAGTTGATCCGTTCTAATTTTCTATAAAGGCAAGTTCTTAGGTTCATAGTAGACTATTTTGATTTGAGATAAATTGGAATAGATAATTTTCTGTAAGTGGCAAGTTCTTAGGCTCATAATGGACTATTTTGATTTGAGATAAAGTGGAATGGATTTTGTTTTGCAGTAAGGGTGATAATAGCATAGTAGTTTAGGAGACACACTCACACTTGCCTCCCAATAGGGACGAAAAGCCACTTGAGCGATAAGGGCCCCCCCTAACAATTGGGGGGTCTAATGAAAAACAAAAATAGGCACCTTGGAGAATAGACCAACAAGGAGACCCCACAGAGTTAATATGCATTGGAAGAGTTACCATGGTAAAGATGGTTATCACTGAAAAAAGCATTGAAATGATACATGTTGAAGTTTTATTAAGGTGCATGCTTACAGGCCTTGAACACTTTTGAATATATTACGTACAATAACTTTGGATGGTAGAAAGGAAAAGAAGGCACATCTAGTTCCAGCATGTTGTGCTTTCTAAATTTCAACATTAGAAACCCTTCTCCCACTCTCGAAAATGATCCTCAGCGATCGCTTGGAATTACCCCGAGGGGTGCTACCATGGGAAATGAGGACCTACACTTATACTAGAAGGCCAGTGCTGGGACCTTATTAGGATAGCACACATTGGCAAAGATCAAAAGGGATACAATGGACAAAACAAACTTTATTAGTGCAATATATTGGAAATGATATATTATACTTGAGGTAGGAATATGTTAGATACATAAGGACATTGGATGAATGATGGAAGATGAAAAGTAAAGAAAGAACAAAAAAAAGAAAAAGAAGAGGGAATCATGGGGCAACTGATGTCCTTTTCGCCGAGCCCTCCAATACTAATAGCTATGAATACATAAGACTAAAGTTCATGGACTACAATAATAGTACTCAGAATATTAAGAGAAATATGGACTTACTTCATATATATATACAAAAAGTTCCTATGATATTAGGCCCATGGAGGACTAAATGTTTTTTGGAAGGTCATATAGACCCATCCCCGGACCATGGGAGGACTTTACCCATATTTGGGAGGTCATATAGACCCATCCCCGGAGATCAGTTACCATGGGAGGACTTTACCCATATTTGGGAGATAACCCATAAGAAAACACAAAACGAGGACCTAATTAAACATGGCATGGAGCCAAGAAAATGATCAAGAAACATGATTTGCCTATAAGTAGTGATAGCCATACTCCACCACCTTGGAGTACTGTGTATAGCACGCCAAGAGCACTAAATGTGAGTTCTAGTGTGGCTCCAAGTACGCAAGACATCGAGCCTTGATCCCAAGAGGGAGAACTAAAGAAACATTGACGACTCACCTACCAGCTCCCTTTCCACTCTCTGAAGTGAACGCAAATGGAGAAGAATTCAAAGTAGACTGAATATGCCCCCCAAGAAAGAGATTAAAGAAAAAACAGCTAGAATAGCAAAAGGAACAAGACACTACACCCAAGGCTTCTGGAGATGATTTAGAGAGATGGCTTGAGATAGCAAGGACTCTGACACCTTGACTACACCAAAGCGTCAGGAGACCGGACCAATATTCACAACCTTGAACAAGATGGACGCCATCCAGGTCCTGTAATCCTTCTCCCACTTGGGTCTTCACGCCCATGCCACTAATCACTTTTCAGCATCACGTTTTTATTCTACCTCCCGGAGGTTGGTCTGAATGCTCATGGGAGCACAAGGAAGATAGGATGGTGAGGAAAGGTAGAGGAGACTCATTAGTCCCTTGCTGTTTAATCCCTCGACCTTTGCTTGAGAAGGTAGAACGTACTATGCTCCCTATACAAAGCCTGATCCCTGCTGTGGGTGCCATCCATGATGTCTGTGTAGATGAATACATCGCAGACCATGTCTACTGGAGGCTGAGAGCTCGTCTAAGCTCTAGGAGTTTGTAAACAACAACGCGTGCTACATAAGAGAAAATCTACATGGGACATAGCCTTGAAAATCTCTACGTTCTTCTCTGGTAGAGACCCTATGACGGGCGCTCTGTAAGCCAGCTTTTCTATGTTGCAAAAAGCTCAACTTTCTTGGAATCATCGGTTCTAACAAGATGTTGCGGTAGTTTTATCCCCCTCGTTAGCGCTTTCTTGCTACTAGCAAGAAGCAAACCATGGATCGTTTTAGTAAAGTGTGTTTGTCTTTCGCGCTTAGTATCTAAAGGGAGCGGACGGCTTGGTCACAAATACACTTTCTACATGGAGTAGCTCCCACTCATAGACCCTTCAAAGGACTAACCATGGCTTCTCGTGAGACTCCCTGTGATGAGGGTGAGGCGGTTGAAAGCCCGCAATGGTCAACTGTGGAGGAAACCTTCTGGCAAAGCTTATGACCAGACAAGCTTCCATCTCTAGGCATAGAATACCCTAGCATGGCCATTTTTGAACCTAAATACTTACCTCGATTATGGCATGCTGCATTGAGCTCGCCGGTTTTATCTTATATGCTTTGCTGCATTTCGGTTGTCTTGACCATGTTATTTTTTCTTATGCCGGGGCCCGAGATACCACTGAGGTAGTAGTTATATAATGCTTAATGCTCCCTGGAAGCGCATGGCGTAGCTTCGCTCAATGCTGTGTGCATGGAGCTCACGAAAGAGGTAGGGGATTAGAACTCACAGTACAAACTCAATCAGAGGTGCCAACACTAGCTCACCATTAGCGTGATTCCAAGTATGGGAATGCTTGAGCTGAAGCCTCCATAAGCGCCTTCCATGACTTGAGATAGAGATATATAGTGAAGGAGGTCCGTGTAAGTGCTTACGACCAGTGAATAAGTATAGCGAGCCACAGTAAAACTCGAAGGGAGTTCCCCGGTACCCTTATTATACGTTGAGCACAGACTTGCTCCAATTAGCTGATTTTTTATCGGGATTACATACTCTTGATGAGTGCAAGTCTTCACAAGGTCCCTTCCTAGGTTACTAACTATAGATGAATAATTCGGATGCAAAGATCTTCATGAGAGCACTAGGATGATACTCCCTTTCTGCACGCTCATCCATTATGAATATCAGCAAGCCGACGAGGATAAGTCCATGGCGTTGTTGGTACTACTCCCTAGTGATATGCTGAGGGAGATCAACAGGTCGATAAAGGCATGCTCTTAGGGATTACTCATGGCTGTCACAAACATCATTTGGGAGCGTATACTTTAAAATTGTCATTTACTTTAAGATTCCATGTTAACCGACTAAGCTTACATAGTGTTTGCATTTTCAAAATTTTGATAATATGTCATGATAGATTATTCCTTTGCAACCATGTAGAATGGACAAAACTGGTCATTGAACTTTGATCGTTTAACCACTTGCTCTTCCTTCACCGATCAAGTTTCTTATGTGATCATATGCTCTCAGGTAGTCTGTGTCTCCACCCACCAAGGCCTACTTTTTGTAGTTTTTGGCTTACTTCCTAGCTAGACTGCCTATACTTGGATTTCTCGAGTTTCATAGCACTATTAGCCTCTACAAGTCCCTTTTGAAGGATACCCTTTCCAATCTACCTTTAAATTCACCTTTTTTCTTAAAGGGTAGCTTAGCTAAGGATAAACTTTTAGTAGCTTTTTCAAGAAAAACTCAAAAAGCATAAAAGCATTTAGCATAAGGAAAAGCTAAAATGAAAATGATTTCTTTTCAACTAGGAAAAGCTGTTAGCAGCTATTGACCCTGTTATCTTGTTTTCCAAGTAGGTTTGGAATGGAATGAGCTACATGGGTTTGCAATAACAAGTTGTTAAACAGACTAATCCCTTTAATGAATGAATGATGGACTGCATATGCAAGGACCCATGTTGCAGCAAAAAAGTCATCACAAGTTTAGATGGAAAATCATCCTTTACATATATATAAATTTCAAGGATAGTATTGTTGGATGCTATTAGAATGGAATGATATCTTTTTAATACTATTGCACTTTCTCAAAAAACCGTTGCTAGGCATAAGAAGTACATTGACTAATCTAATTTATAGTTATGCTTGAATTTATGCATTTCCCCTCATAGATTACAATTATTTAGCAATATGGTAGACTCTGAATGCAGAGACAGTGGGATAGCATTGCTTACTTATTGCATTTTCTTGATTCCCATACACTTCATGGATTGGATGGTTTTAAATCCATCATGACTTTGATATGTATGACATTCAAAGTCCTAGATTTGTCAATTATTATCCCTTGGGAAGTAAACTAGTTGGTACAATGGGCATGCCCCTGGACCTAATTGCATTGGATGTTTGTAAAATCCATTTTGTTGAAAACACTACAAAAAGTCTAAAGGCCATTCTATTTGTGAGCCACACATGAAAAATGTTAAAAAGGTTGCTAAAAAAAGCCACATATGATAAGAAATGTGATTGAACTCCCAGGTAGTACAATGGAAGGCCGTTCTCATTTGCAAGTAATACCTCAAATAAGTTGAAAAGTTTTCTTTCGTCCATATAAAATAAGAAAATTAATTAAAATCCCAAGGTAGTACAATGGAAACATTGCATTTGAGTTTCCAATGACCTCTGGGGATATGCCTTCTATGGAAATGGATGCAATGGAGTTTGTTGGCATGTGTGGACAAAGACATGCACTAACAATGGCAAATTTATAGGGTTTGTCAGGTGTTCTTGAGTGCATTTATTATAGGAACTTTGTAATACACAACCTAACATGTTTCAAGGGGAGCCAAAAGAATAAGTGACCATTTGGATCACTAACTAACAAGGAAGCATGATGTCCTACTACATTTTAAAAGGGTAGGGACATGCATTGAACCATGCAATTACCTAGCATATTTGTCATGACAAATGATAAGGATGTCACCCATTTGATGATACAAGTGGGCAATCATAAGCATTCTATACAAACTTATACCTCCAAGCTAGTCATGGAACGGACATGAATCACTCATCAATGTGGACAAAATTTCCATGGATTAAAAGTGTAGATGAAAATTGTAAAAGACTTGTTGTTGGTGGCATTCCTAGATAAAATTTTGAGATAATACAAAAAGGGTTGGGAACAAAGAATTATTCCAATTCTTGGAGAAGATATCACCCTTGGTCGAGAGTCAAAGGTGGGGTGGAAACCAGCATGCACCTTTACATCTTCTTCATTATAGGCTTTGTGGTAGTGTAATGAAAGAATTCCTTTTACTACATCATGGTGAGAAAGGTTTGGGTAGCGGAACCCACTTTCATTTTGGATATGATGAGCTATTGTAATTGAAGCAAGACTCCATGTATGAAGTTTTCCATTTTCTAGCCAAGGATCTTGGAAGGAGAAGTGAGACATTATGAAGATGTTCACAATGAGCTTCTTGGATGGACATAGTAGACCAGATGAGTTGAAGTGGGGGCAGTGATCTTAAGCAAGCTTGGGTGCATTTTGATCACACAAGATGAGAAAAGGAATGGATAATCATGGGATTCCATGTGTGTGAATCTAGGTAAGGTGCTCCTCCCAAATAATTAAATGATATCAACTATTTCCTTCCTTGATGACGCATTTGACCTTAGTAGGTATTAGCATGAATAAATGTTTATTTTAGAATCTTTATTTTGTAGGAGCTCTTGACTATAGCAATGCATGAGATGGGGGAATACAAGGAATCAAAATCCTTATTCAAGGAGATTCTAAATGGATTCATCGTGTGATTCAAGTGATAAGCATGCAACTTCTTTGGATTTATGGCATTCGAGGCACAAAGGCAGTGGGATGACATTTGAATAGTCTATGGCAATGGGCAAGTAATGGAAGGTAGAAAGCGAGCATGTCTCTTTCATTGGGAGAAAAGAATGAAACGACAAAACAAGAATTATGTAAAGTAAGCCAATCCATGGGCGTATAGGCAAACTGCAAACAATGACAAAAGATGCATGCTCACAAACTAGCTCATAAGGTAGTGGTGGAGGTCAAGTCTTGAACATCCTTGCCATGGATCCATGGATGAGCTAGTGCTAGGTAGAAATTGTGCACTTGGGAAATATCATGACTATTGTAAGTGAAGTGTTTCTTTTGACATTGCTTACATAATGTTCATGTTTGATAGCCTTTCAGGATTTTCATATACTAGAGCCTTGTGAAATTCAAAGGAGTGCTTGATCTAACAATATTATGGCATATAGATAGAGAAAAGTGAAGAGAAGTCTAACACACTATGGAGAAACCTATCAAAAGCAAAGGGTAGGAAGCTAGTGTAGGAATATAAAAGCAAGAACTAGAAACTAGAAAACTAGAAGTAAAATAAGAACAAGATTGAAAGACAAAGAGTTACCTTGTAGATGAGTGTAGACAAGACACAAGCTAGATAGATTGCAATGATGTGACCCATGAATATATGGGCCAAAGTACAAGACATAGAGCAAGAGTGCTTATGGGATAATTGTAGAGGTGCCACATGGCACACACTCAAGACACAAAGACTAGACTAGACAAATGTAGACTAGGGAAATAGTACACTTAGTGTGCACTTATCTCCAGCACCCTCCTTAAGTGGACACTAGGAGGAAGACAGAAAGACAAGACTAGAAGACAGACATAAAGACTGATAGACTGAGAGACAAGATAGAAGACATGACAGACAAAGATCGTGAGACACCCCTCCTCAAGTGATATCCTCATATGGGTCCACAAGGGTAGGGACAAGATGGATCTAAAACAAAACACAGTCAGATTGATAGACAAATAGACAGACAGACAAGACTAGATAGACAGAAGACTGACTGTAGACAAATTGATAGACCTTGGAGACATTCCCTCCTCAGGTCCAAAAGCAGAATGAGTAAGACACTAGAACCCCTTGACCTACATCATCGGTGGTCAAAGTGGTAGACAAGAAACATGAAGTAATCAGAAAGCCCACTTCTCATCATATGAGGAAGGAACAGCAAGATCTGCTGATGGAGATGTTGCAGCAACATGGGCTGAGGTAGATGCAGGGGCTGATGTAGAGGGTTTGGAGTAGCAGTCCTTCTCTCGGTGATTATCACGGCCACAAATGGTGCATGGATGAGCCTTGAAACAGTCCTTCTCCATATGATTAGTTTTGCCACAATGGGTGCAAGGCTTTCTTACCTTAGAACTTCCTTTCTTTGCTAAAAATGCAGTGTCAGTTACCTTTTGTTGTTGAGTTCTTTCTTCTTCTTGGAGAGCATTGATGATCACTTCAAGAGTAGGACTATTGTGATACTTGAAGGTAGTGACAAGAGTAGCATAGGTGTTAGGTAAGCTTTTGAGAAGCACAGCAATAGCAATATCTTCGGACATGGGGGACTTCACTGATGCAAGTTGAACCATAAGACTGCGAAGATAATTGACATGAGAGGCTATAGTAGCTCCTTCCTGCATATGTAGATCAAAGAATGAGATCATAAGTGCAATCTTAGAGTTTTTAGATCGGGGTCCAAAAAGGGTATCCAAAGTGATCCATGCTTGAGAAGCAGACTATATGTCAGAGATGTGATGGATGTAATCATCTCCAAGACCGAGCAAGATGATAGCATAGGCTTTGTCGTTCTTGGCAGTGACAACTTGCTCAATGTTGGAATCTTCGGGAGCAGCACGGTGAACAACGTCCCAAAGACCTTCTTTCATAAGATGGCACTTGATTTTGATTTGCCAAGTATGAAGGTTGGACCCATTGAATTTATCGATAGACATGAGAGAATGAGAGGAAGAGGCCATGTGGGAAGGTCTTACCTCTTGCTAAGATGCAAGGGCAGTGTCTATTCCCTTACAATATTGCAGAAATAAATGAAAGAAGAGATCCAAGAAGCCGGCTCGCTCACCACTTGTAGACTCTTCAGCTCCAAAGCAATGCCGTAGGGAAGACGTGCGCAGCTCTTCATCAGCATGAACAGGGGCGGCAGCTCACAGGTACAGCGCTCGTATAGTGGGTGTAGGTACGTACGGCCAATGAAGACGACCAACGTACAGCCAATGTATGGCCAAAGTACGGGAGCAGCAGGTCTGGTACAGCGACGGTACGAACGGAGCGCCACATGTGCAGATCTGGCAGAGAGCGGAACTGCGCAGTAATGGCACGTAGATCTGGCAGAGATGGCGCATTGAGCGTAGCAGATCTGACAGCGCAATGGCATGCAAATCTAGCACGCAGATCTGACAGAGAGAAGCGGTGGCGCAGAGAGTGGCAGGGCAGACAAGAGCAGCCCGTTTCGGAGATGATGGCAACCAGCTGAGCGGGGTAGAAATCTGAGAAGAGGCGGCTCCTTCAACTCACGAGATCGGGGTAGAAGCAAAGGATAGCTGGGAGAGGTGCGGCTATGGCTACAGCAGACTAAGGAGAGAGAAGAAGGATCTACATGGCTCTGATACCATGTAGGAATATAAAAGCAAGAACAAGATTGAAAGACAAAGAGTTACCTTGTAGATGAGTGTAGACAAGACACAAGCTAGATAGATTGCAATGATGTGACCCATGAATATGTGGGCCAAAGTACAAGACATAGAGCAAGAGTGCTTATGGGATAATTGTAGAGGTGCCACATGGCACACACTCAAGACACAAAGGCTAGACTAGACAAATGTAGACTAGGGAAATAGTACACTTAGTGTGCACTTATCTCCAACAGCTAGTAGGATAGAGCTTCTATCAAGCACACAATTTACTTTTATATGATGCTTGTGTAATGGACATGGCAAGCACGAATTTTTTAGATTGCAAAGTCGGATGCATACATGAGAACAAAGCACATACAAGAGGTATCCATCCTCAAAATACTTATCAAGAGGTCGGAGGCATGGGAAGCTCCAAGGCCAACATAAGTTGTCTAAATTGGCCAACAAGTTGTGTCAACGACTCTCATGTTCAAAGTGCTTTTCAAGTTGGAGGGGTATAGAGAGAGTGCACAATGGAAAAGGAACCCAATGTGGTGGTTGATTTAGAGGATGATAATAGCCATAAGCTTAAGTATAATGTGCAAAAATTAGATTGAAGACCAAAGGCCCACCCAAGGTGCACCAATTGTCAACCCAATATGGGTGCCACTACATGTACAAGGGTTGTTAACAAACCTAGTGGGGTATGCAAAGAACCAACAATTGCTCACAATGAGATAGTTTTGGGGAGCAATAAATTTTGGGCATTAAGGAGGACCAATCCAAAAAGCTAGCTGAAGTGCATAGGCTGGATTTATGGGAAGGGAAAGTGCAACAGGTTTATTAGGTGATGTGGTTGCTCCATCATTCTACACAACAAGGGCACACTTGAATAGAACCTACTCATAGTTGATGTAGTGCTACAACTTAGAATCCATATTGTAATACATAACCCATGCCTTTTCCTATATTGAGAAAAGTCCAATTGTTGTTGTGAGTGGAACTAACTAGACAAACTTGTTATTGGTGAGGGGATTAAAATAGACACATCTATGGTTATTGGTGAGTAGATTCACATGGACAGATCTATGGTTTTGATAGCTAAGAAACAAAAAGATAAGTGGATAAAGACTTACAAAAGGTTGTTGCACATTCTACAATAGAAGTAGAGTATGTTGCAGTTACAGAGGCAAGTAAAGAGATGATTTGGTTGTAGAGGTTTATGGAGAAATTTGGGAAGAAGCAAGAAAATTGTAGCTTGTAAAGAATTCAACCTTTCATTCAAGAATAAAACATATACACTCAAGTATCATTTCATTCAATCAGTTTTCAAGGATGGACATTTGAAGTTGGAAAAGATACACACTAGCTAGAATCCTACAGACATGTTGACTAAAGGTGGGAACTAGGGAGAAGTTGACAATTTCAATTGGTGTTCAATAATAAGGAACAACATGAGAGATAGCCAGATCCAAAGAATTCCCAGTGAGTGTAGTAATGGTGGAGTTGGGTTGGCAGGCGTGCTTATACCCATTCCATGAAGGGGGGATAGAGAAGGGAGCAATGTCCCCCCTATGACATCATCGGGAGGTTCCAAGGGGTGTCGATGACGTCTTAGGGCCCCACTTAGCGGGGGTTTGGGGGTAATGCCCCCGAACCAAAAACACATGAAAATTCGTGCATGAGTTTCTCATGAGTTGTGTGGCCAAAATTGTAAGATAAGGGTGTGGCTCACATACCAGCAGAGCAGTGGACATACTACTTGTATCTTGTATCTTCTGGCTTGATGGATAAGAAAAACATAGGACTAGCTATTTCTTTGTGGATGTAGCCCACACTAGGTGAACCACATTTATTGGTGTCTCTCTTTCTCTTCCATTTCGCGCGCTTTCTATATTGTGTATTTTATGCATTCCACTTCTCACATTGTTGCCTACCATATCTAAATCAACATATCCTTGTAGAGAAATGTTTGGACCTTTAAAACATCATGCATGAGCAGTTGTACCTCTCAAATACCTGAGAATCCACTTTACAGCATACATCAAGTTACCAATTTTGCTGATGCATATGGAACCCTTGAGATATAGTCAATTTCCTCCTCTATCTTGGGACACATATCCTTGCATAATCTAAAATGATTAGCCAAAGGTGTAGAAACAAGTTTTGCATTCTACATTTTAAACCTTTCCAATACCTTTTCAATGTACTCACTCTGAGACAATGTCAATTTGCAACTTTTCCTGTCACTTGCTATTCTCATGCCAAGGACTTGCTTTGCAGCACCCAAATCCTTAATTGCAAATGTATTTTCCAACTTCCTTTTGAGCACATTTATATCCAGCATGTTATAGCCTGCAATAAGCATGTCATCAACATACAATAACAAGATCATGGATCTTCCATTATTTAGTTTCTGAGAACACAATGATCTGAATGACATTTACCATAACCTTGTTCTGCCATAAAACTATCAAACTTCAAATACCACTGCCTTAGAGCTTGCTTTGAACCATATAGACTTCTCTTCAACCTGCATACCAATTTCTCCTTCCCTTTGACGTTGTATCCTTGTGGGTGCTACATATAAATCTCATCCTCTGGATCTCCACAAAGAAAAGTTGTCTTCACATCTAATTGTGTAAGATGCAAGTCTTCTACAACCACAAGACTCAAGATTGAAGTCATTTTAATAACAGGAGATAATATTTCATCAAAGTCTATACCTTTCTTCTGTGCAAACCCCTTTATAACAAACCTCGCCTTGTACCTCCGTTTTTATAGCAAAGAGTCCATTTCCTCTTTCATGCCTTGCTTCCACTCCTTTTTGGATTGTATCTGCATTGCTTCTTCAGATGTTTTTGGTTCATGAAAATCAATCAACAGAACTTAATTGAAAGAAAGGGAAAATCGATCAGGCGATCTACTTACCCTCGTAGACCTTCTGAGTGCACCTGGAAGAATTTGAAGTTCTTGCTACTATTGCTACGCATTCTCATTTTTTGCAACCTTTGGAATTTCATCTCCTGTGATTTCATCAAATAAAATTTATAGCGCCCTAAATACTTCTTCACCCTTGGGCTCTTAGGACTCGTGAACTTGGGACTCTTGCTCTTGGACTACCGCACCACCCAAGTATTCAAGGGAAAGTGCTTGGCTTAGGATGAATAGTGCATAGCGCCTTCCCTGACTTGTATACTCGTCCAAGGGCATCATGGAAGATCGCTCTCCGCCTCTGCAACCTGCATTCGCAGCTAGAGGATTGAACTTGGGCTCCCTACCTGAGAAAGGGCGTTGCTTGTTTGCAGCTCGACATTTCTCTCGAGGCACTGTCTTCCCAACCTTTCATTTTAATTAAACTTTAGTATTTGCCATAATCTTATTTTATTTTTATGGCTTGAAGGCAGAGAGGGGGTGAGGTCTCTTTTAATGCACGTTTTAAAGTTGTCTTCTTGTTCTGCTTACAGTGGTTACCTTATGATCACGTTTACTTCTCCTCCATTGTTTCCACACCGTTTAATTTCGCTGCATGTTGATGAGAATGTTGGGCTCTTTTTACCCTCAAAGTGGATGCCGCTCCTTTTTGCCTCAAAGTGTAGCAACGTCCCGTTTACCAACGCTGGCTACTTTCTTCATGTAATTGTTGCCATTTATGATAGGTAATATTAGTTCAAGAAAGCGATTTGCTACTTTCTTCATGTAATTCTGCCATTTACGATAGGCAATATTAGTTCAGAAAGCAAGTGTTGCTCGCAGAATTATTTGAATAATGCTTCATTCATTCTCTTTATTCTATTTTGGCAGTCCACCTAACTGTTTTGAAGTTTTGCCTCTTGGCTTTTCAACACTCATTTGTTAGGCTTGTTCTCAAGAAGTTAAATATCAGAATCATGAAAATATTTTATTGCTTACGTCCAAGGTCTCACAAGTTTTTGTAGTAGGCTTTTTTGCATGTGACAATTTCCATCTGCTGATTAATCATTGCTGATGCAACATAATTGTCTTTATGATGGAACTCCAACATGCTTGCTCCCCTTAGTAACATGATGCTCAAAGTCAGCAGGGTATCCTTGGAAAATCATGTGGTTTCCTTACCACTTCTCTGCATAACCACCACTTCTCTATATAACCATCATAATATAAGTTATTGTTGTTGTGGGCATTGAATCATAGGCATCGAATTTGTAGATCCCTATAATGGAGGACATACATGCGTATTGAAATGATAAGGTAACAAACAATTACGCAACGTTAAGTGGTACAACCTATGTTGGATGACACAAAACTAAACGTGGGGTAATATAAGGTCAGTGCTTTGGAATATATGTGCATGTAACAATGCCACACGTGCATGAGTAGCACATGTTGGGTTATAGTATGCCACACAAGCCATTCTCACCCATTAGTGCTACATGCTTTAATTATATATGAACATGCAGGAAAGGACACGCTTAAGTGGAGTATATCTCTAAAAAACGATTTTCATGTTGTCTAGGGGTGTTGAAGGTTAACGAGTCATCAGTTCACCATCGTTTATGACTTCCTTGGATAGAGTATAAAGATTGCTTTCCCATTGACTAAGGGGTGAAAAAACTGCAATAAGCGTGTTGTAAGTTGGAATGGGAATTTAAGTCACCATTGCATCTATGCTAGCCGTTGTTGATCCTAACAAGCTATTTGTGATTGAGATGAATGCTAGTGTTTTTGTTGTATGTGCCGCTCTATTTCAAGATGGAGACCCATCGTTGCCTTCTAAAGTAAAAAGTTAGATGATGCTCAATCATCACACTTAGTAAAAGGAATTGTATGTAGTAATACATGCCTTGAAAGTATGGAGACATTATTTGTATTGATTGAGTTTGGAGGTTTTAGTTGATCATGAATCTGTTAGGCATTTTTGTAACTAGCCCAACTTAAGTGGCAGAAAAGCAAATTGGCAGAGTTGATGCAATACATCGATTTTGAGGTTAGATACCAAAAGGATAGCCAAAGTCGAGTAGGATTGGAGAAGCTATTGTGGTAAGCTTTGTTCAAATTGAATCAGATCTCTATCATTTTCTAAAAAGCCTATGCAAGATTGATGGATATTTGGGTTAGATGTGAGAGAACTTCCAAGAGGGAAGCTCTAGAGTAAACAAAGATTCTCAAGCTAATGAGAATGAGGCTAAGAAATTTTCCAATTTGAAGTGGATTGTTGTTCTGAAGGGTAAGATCTGGATATTTGATAGGGATGACATAGTGAAGAAGTTTTAATATGAATGTCACGACAATAGAATTGCTAGTCATCTTGGTATATAGAGAACCTATGATTTCATAAAGCGGAATTACTACTATTTTAGATTGAAACTTAGATGACATGAGCTGGCATGCTAGCTCCATGCATGCTTCATGGATGGGGCTTTCGTGGTATGTATTGTGGCTGTGATCTTCTCTTTAGGTCTTTACACTTGATGAGATGCTGTAGGAGGCTGATGACAGCCAGAGATGCCCAACGTTAGACATGTTGTTATGGCGGCAGCTCTGTTGTGGAGGCTAGACCTCTTCCCTACAACACCAGGAGCTGCAATCTATGATACTCGACGTCCACGGACAGATGCAGCAGTTGCAAGATCATTGGCTAATTTAGGCATCTTTGATGGATGCAATTTTTTTAGCCTCATAGATCCTTGAGGTTTCCTTCCTTTCTACCTTTCTTCCTTTTTCTCCCTCTGCAGTACCTTTTTTTTTCCATGTCTCTTTTTGGAATTCTTTCCCCTTTTTCTGTTAAAAGTTGAAGGCATTTGGATACTATGATAGGTTAAGATTTTCTTCACTTTTTAGGGTTTCTTTGCTTTTACCTTGTACCATTCCGCTTGCATTCTGACCAAATTTTGATTGCTCAGGTTGCTTTTAAAAAATCACTGCTTAGTTTGGTTGTTCTTCCAGTTTGTTTTTAGAGTAGTTACATGGTTGTTTATATGTTGTGCCATTTTGCCAAGTTTGATGCATGTTTCAAGGTTTCAGACAACATAAGAGACTTGAGCAACGGAGGCTTATTTCTTCACTCTCTAACTTGTGTGTGTGGATGCGCATGTGTGTGCACCCACCACTCACACACTTTCCTCTTCTCCTAGCCCTCGCCCTTCCCCCCTTCTTCAGTCCTTGCTTGATAACATGCTGTCACATCATTCCTAGCATTAGGCATCAAGTCTATGAAAGGGATTCTGAATCTGTTAAAAGGCACCTGCATTTGGATACTCTGATATGTTAATATTTTCTTCACTTTTTAGGGTTGCTATACTTTTGCCTTGTTCATATATCGGCCTTCACTTGCATTAGTTTGGTTGTTTTTCAGTATGTTTTTTATGAGTGAGTTATATGGTTATTTCTATCTTTTGTACCATTTGGTCAAATGTGATGCATCATTCAAGGTTCCCTGGACATATTAGTTTTATACCTCTGCAAGCCGTAATTGTTTTAATAAAGCCTTTGATTTTGTGGGCTGGCTTTTTAGGATAAGTTTGCATTCTGTCTGGATTCAGGGATATAAATGTGTTTGCATTTTTTCTCAGTTGTGAATCCGAGTATAGCCTAGAATTAGTGAACTGCATGTTTGAGTCCGAGATGTCTTTGTCAAAGCAGTCGTGAGATAAGAGCTTCATTCTTGAAAGAAGAGCTTATGTTGCATGCATACTTCACAGGTGAGGTACTTCTGGAGCAAAGTCCCTATGTGGCAGTTTTGAATACAGACATGGACAAAAGATGTGATGGGTGCTTCAGGGAAGGGCTGAGCTACAAACGTTGTTCCTCTTGCAAGGCAGTCTGGTATTGCAGCATCGCATGTCAGGTATGCACTGTAATGGGGATTACACTAAAGCTCCCTACCTGCTTGAGACAAAGGGAAATTAATATGGAAGGTTTAAGGATACAAAGAGAATTGAAAGGATTCAGTGTCTGAGAATGAGGGTCGATGGCCCACATGTGAGCCTTCGAATGAGGAGAACAGAGGGGCTTGACACCTGCTGTAGGGTTAGGGTTTGTGGCTGCCAAAAGGGCAGCACATGGACTGCCATGTGGGCAGTGGATCCAGACAGGACGTCTCATAGTGGGGCAAAGAAGGAGGTCCCTTCCTTTTATGCATGTTCTCTGTTATTGTCATTTTTTGAAATTACAAAGCTATAGAACACTTTCATAGGTTCCGTCAAGTTTAGCTAAAATGAAGGGCAGAAGTATTTTAGCAAGACTCATAGTTGGGTGAATAGAATTTTCATGGATGCCATACATGGGATGACACCCTTTGAGAAGCTTTATGGTTAGAAGTGAACCTTGGCATATTTGAAGGTGTTTGGCTGCGTTTGTTATGTGCACGTGCCTAATGAGATAAGAAAGAAAATGGAGCCAGGGGCTGTAAATGTTGGGATACCCATCTGAGAGAAAATTATATAAATGCTATGATCCCACTGTTGGAAAGGTCACCTCCCCATCTGTAAGCCCCCAAATGAGGAGAGCATGGGGGAGGGAGACCTAGGGCAAGATCTGCCCAGAAAAGAAAAAGCAAAGTACTTGGACTCATCAAAGTGGCTGCAACACATGGCGTCAAGACCATGGCAAATGACAATGCATACATGGCATGGATTTGGCCTGGAAGACGCAGACCTAGAGCAGCACAAGATGGCGGGGTATCCCGGGGTACAGGCACACTGTTGGAAAGGTCACCTCCCCATCTGTAAGCCCCCAAATGAGGAGAGCATGGGGGAGGGAGACCTAGGGCAAGATCTGCCCAGAAAAGAAAAAGCAAAGTACTTGGACTCATCAAAGTGGCTGCAACACATGGCGTCAAGACCATGGCAAATGACAATGCATACATGGCATGGATTTGGCCTGGAAGACGCAGACCTAGAGCAGCACAAGATGGCGGGGTATCCCGGGGTACAGGCACACATGAGGCGAGCTGTTTGGCGAGGCTTTGTGGGCAGGCACTGTTAGAGGTCAACATCTCCTGATGTTACCTTGAGAGAGAGGGCCTTGCTTACGGGTGTGCCCGCCTAGTGAGTGAGTGTAGTGTAGAGAGTGAGGGCCTGTGTTGTGGGTGTGCCCCCCCCCCCCCCCCCCCCCCCCCCGTGAGAGTAGGTTAGTGTGGCTGTTGAGTGCCTCATGCATTGCCACAGATGCCATGGAGGTTCCCAAGCGCGGTACGGAGATGTGTGGGCAGGTATGCCCTGTGGGGCTGCCCTTTAGGCGCCTCTTAGAGCCCTATTTATGGGCTTTGGAGCAGAGGGTGGACCGACCTGCAGGTCAGACACCTTGCTCCCTCCATGGGCTGGGGGCTTGAGCCCTCTTTATAGGGCAGTATGCAGCCCATAGGTGGGTCGGCCCACAGACTGCATGGGGTCTCGGCCTCCCTTTCATGAGCTGGTCGGTGCCCTAGGAGGCTGGCCGACTAGGGGAGGCTGAGCTATATATATGCTCCCCCCTCCCCTCATTTCTTAGTTCAGTTTGGTGCCTGGTGGAGTAGTATAGCCAGCCCAGTGTAGCACCTCAGGAGCGGGGTTGTGGAGTAGTCGTTGCACTCCTTGTGCCTCCTTTTGTTGTGGTTGTTGAGCTGTCCGGTTGAGCTCTCGAGCAGCCTGTTTGTTCCGAGGTTTTCCCCCAGTTGTTTCTCCAGAGATCACTTGCAGTTCTCTTGTGCCTCTCTCTCCTTTCTCTCCTCCTCAATGTGGTGTGTGCGTGAGGCGTGCTCTCTCTCTCTCTCTCTCTCTCTCTCTCTCTCTCTCTCCCTCTTCCGTTCATTTCCACTGCACTTCTCACAAGCACATGGCCTGCAACATGCCTAAGAAATGGCGCAATGATGGTTGGGCTGGTTATAGCCAGCCAACCAGGCCTGGTTGAAGGCTGGACCAAGGGCTGAGCCCTGCACAAAGTAATGGGGCAGGCAGCAGCTCAAAGGGCCTGGCATTGGCCCTTATATAGGGCTGAGAAGGCAGCCAACCAGCCAACCATCTGGTCAGTTGGTTGGGGCTGCAACCAACCAGGCCAGTCGGCTCATTTAGGGCTGGCTGGTCTGTCAGTTTGACAGGGCGCTTTGTCCCTATAAAAAGAGGCATTTGGGCCTCATAACTGTAACCGTAGGTGTCACTGTAGACGAGACTTGCTGCTTTATGACGTAGATCCGTCCTACGAGACCACCCATCGATCTCCATGGATGAGGATCTCACCCCCCTACAGGTAGAGGAGAGACACACTCTGTTATAGCAGCGAGATCAGGCCCGGAAGGATGGGAAGTGGGTGGTAGTACGAGATGGGCAACTCCTCCTTATAGGCCTTCGTTGGGCACAGGGCCCTCTCCCACATAGGGGGGTGGGGTCTATGGGACTCAGACATCCGAGACCCTATCCTACAGCATTTGAAACTGTAATGGTACCTTATGGTGAGAACCAAGGAATTTCTCAGCATCCTATACAGGTCATGACATAGTCTTCTATACATAGACACATCAGAATCCAAAGCATCTTCTACCAGTGGCCAGTGGCTATACTTGGGAGGCAGCCTACAGAGATATTGGAGGAGTACGAGGGTCCAATGGAGTAGCAGTTCTCTATAGGTCTTCTCTTTTGGGGGCCATCTTAGTAGAGAAGAGAGACTCACACTCTAGATTTCTCTGGATCCGGATTTGACACACGGAAAGCGAGGACTTGTTCATAGCAGTATGTTACTTTCCCCCGAGACATCACACTTTGCCGAAGATGTCCGAGAGGAGACTGAGACATCACCGTACACAGCTCTCTATTAGGATATCGTTGATTTTTGGAGTCGTGGGGAAGTCCTCTTGGTTGGGGACTTCAACGTGAGGACAAGGGCACGTTAGGTATCACTCCTTGACTTCAGAGATGATTCTATTATGTTACCAGACATTGACCTAGAGGATGCAGGTTTGCTACGAGTCTCAGCAGACAGGTGAGCCCCTATCACATCTTATGGGCAGGCATTGCTAGATCTTAGCAAGATGCATGATCTCATTATTTATAATGGTCTTGATAGATGGCCATTCTCGGGTGGTTTTACTTGCTTCTCTCATGGAGGGGGCTCTAGTGCCATTGACTACATCATGGGATCCCCTGCCTTTGCCTCCCACATCACTGACTTTTCTGTCACACTACTACTTCCTGGGGTTGACCACACTTATCTCTTCTTCCATATCTCCATACCCGCCTCGCAGTATCCTTCACCCCTCCGATCATTCATAGCACTTATCAAGACATACATTTCAACTGTAGTCTTTCACTTAGGTACTCAGCACGCCTTTATAGCTCCTCACATATATTGACTTCATACCCCTACTAAAGGATCACGCCGAAGTTTGTCATCCATAGAACTAGCTAGAAAGTTATGAGAGCAGCCACTGTCGATGAGGATAGTGACCGTTGTTCCACGAATCGATCCTTGAACACAAAGTACTTGAGTGGCCAGGGAAGGTTCGGGGTTGCTGGCAAGGCTCAGGTGGATGGTATTTGCCATTCGAATAGCTTTGCCTTTCTTGTCTTGTGCTGGGGTAGCATCTTCTGTTTGGGAAGTGCTAGGTTCCATATTGGAATTTTGCTTTGGTCGCTTGGGACAATCGAACCATCTATGGTCGCCTGTACAGATGGTACAAAGTCCTTTTGTGCTGGAGTTGTTCTTCTTGTCAGTGGCCGCACCTTTATGTTGGGGATGATGGTGATGACTTTGTGAAGAAGAAGAGGCGCGATCCTTGGAGGAGTGCTGCTGTTGGAATCCAACATACGATTTCTGAGACTTCTGGGGATCTTGAGACTGTCGCTGACCTTGATTACCCGAGTTTTTTCTAAACCTGGGGTTATCTTGAGGGCGAGTACCTTTGGCCAATGTAGAGTTCTGTGTTCTATTAACACTCTGCTTCCCTGTGTTTTGGAAATCTGTTATGCGCTCTGTGTAAGCAATAGCGCCAACTGTGATGGTGATGTTTGCTTTAAGGACATCAATGCGTAACGAGGGATTTAGGCCTAAGATGAAAGCATGAACGCGATCATCATCAGTTAACCCATCAATCTCCAGCACCAATGTGGTGAACTGAGAGATGCAGGAAAACAAGGCCTGTTTGCTCCAATTGTCGGAGTTTTGAATGTGCTTGGAAGTCCGCATTGGCAGGTATGAACTGCTTACGGAGCACGTGTTCAAAACATTCCCAGGTTAACACACTTTTTCCGTCCTTTAAGCGTCTTAGCCACCATAGAAAAGCTGTATCCTTGAGGAGGGAGGCTGCCAAGGCAATCTTTTTGCCTTCAGTGAGGTCAACAGTATCAAAGTACATGCGCAATTGTGCGAGCCATTGGTCAACTGTTCGGCGATTTCGTTGACCAGTGTAGGCTTCCGGAAGTCTAATGTCAAGTCTTTTAGTTTTGGAAGCTTGGAGTAAACGGCACGAAGTTCAGTGTTTTCTACCTCTGGTGGGAATGAGTCCACATAGTCGTCTGGTTGCGTCACGTCATCCTCTGTATGTGTGGTACTGCGAGAATATGGAGTTGTTGGACTTTCTGGACCAAGTCAGAGATGGTGTCCTGAAGTTGGGAAATTTGAAGTTGAAGTAGTGCTTCGCCTTGTAAGTTGACTTCAGGGCTCTTTTTTGGACTTGAGTCGCTTATCTCCGGAGAGGCTGCACGCGAGTGTTGCGACATATCCGAGGTCCCTGTGAGAAAAGCACAAACCTGCGCTCTAGTTTGTACCATTCCTACACCATTCCTAGAAGAAGATTCGGGCTGCTCCCTGAGGTTGCTCATGTTGGAGGGGGCAGGAGAAGCAGGATGGAATCACCCGTGGAAATCTGGTAAAGGAGGTCCTGGTCTGAGGTAACATTGGTGATGCCGAAATGGGTGTTACTACACGTGAAAGTACAGGGGTAGGTTGCAGAGTCCACGGATTTGAGAAAGGATAAGGAGCTGCTATCGGAAGTGGAGGATATCTAGGAGAAGGAGTGCCTTCGGAGTGTAAATACTGTCTTGGGGAAGGTACAACCTGTATAGGAGGATATCTGGGAGCTGAAGGAGGTGGAGAGTACCCTGGAGATGCTGAAGCTGAGGGGTAAAAGTCTCTCCAAAGATGGACAGCAAACTCGTGAGGAATATCGGGTTCTGGGTATCTTCGTGTCTCGTGGAACACAACTTGGACTGTGCTGAGGAAGTAATGTAACTGAGGTGCCTCACGCAGAAGGTATAGGATGTGGTCCAAATCACTAGAAGGGCACGTGACGCAGAAGACCCACGATGCAAAAGCTCCGAAATGGGTTGGTTGTGCAATTTGAACACGTTATTGTGTGGTAGATGATGCTTGAGGTGTCCTTGAAGGGACGGGTGAATTACCAGGGGTTTCCATGCTTTAAAGAAGCGGCCTTCATTTGCTGTAATTTGATAATAAGCGTCAAATGACAATATGAAAGAGAATCCTTAGCAATAGAATGGAAAGAATCCACCTGGCATAGATTTAATCTGCCAATTAGTTGCGTAGAAAAGGCCTGCAGATCTCTGTCCGGAGGTCCATGTTGCTGTCCTTGCAAATCCACATGGATGTGTGAACCAAAAATAGGTGCCGGGTAGACTTTCGAGGCAGATAGGGGCGTTGGCAAAGGCTGGGTGCAGAAAAGGTAGATTTCCTGCGTTGATTTCAGAGAAAAAGTACCTGTGGGGTGCGAGGAGCAGATCTTGGCCTGGCTGGTCAGGATTGGAAGGCAGCAACAGGGCGCTTTTCACAGGCTGTCTGCATCGCGATAGAGGGGCTGAACCGCTGCTGAGCAAAAAGGCAGGTATGGTGGCGAAAAAGGGGGCAGGCTGCTTGCTTGTGGCGAAACAGGCTGCGAGCTTCCAAGGCTGAATTGCGGCAGCCAGGGCAGTGATCTGGCGCTGCAGGACTGGCAGGAACCCAGGGCAGCAAACCGGCGGGGAGGGGGACTGCGTATGGCGTGGAAAGAGGGCTGCGTAGGGAGGCGAGCCAAAATGACGAATTTCCGTACGGCATCAAACGTGAATCGTCATTTTGTGTGTGGCTGCCTAGGTTGGGTGGTTGCCAAAAATTAAATTGTGGGTTTAATTAACCCTTGGGTAGTCTAGGGTAAGACCTAAGGTATGGGGCTGGGTTTTTTCCTTTTTAGCCCCTCTAGGTACCCTTTTTTAAGGTGCTTGGTGCCAAAAGGTGTGCCTATTCTAAGGGGTGTGACCCTTGGAATAGGTGCACCTTTTCATGAAGGGGTGTGACCCTGTTTTCAAAAGGGGTGTCCCCACATGAAGAGGTGTGTCCTTTTTTCCACGATGGGGTGTGTCCCTTGGGTGAGGAGTCAAAACTCTTCATCAAAAGGTGTGTCCGATGGTGGAAAAGGTGCATCCCTTGGTTTTGGGACAGCCCAAGCACATGAAAAGACACGATTTTTGTCGTGTCCATTTACATCAACTCGTGATGTGTGGGAGATGGAGAGGCCATTGATGACTTTAGGTAGGGTTGGTGCTAAAAATTTTTACGCTCAAAGGTGTGTACTCCAAAGTGTATGTGCATGAAGAGGTGTGTACCCCTTGTGAAGGGTGTGACCCTTGATGAGAGGGTACATTACAATAGGAGTGTCTCTTCAATAGAGTGTCTCTTGTGAAGGGTTGTGCCTCATAGGAAGTGTCCCGTTGAAAGGGCATACCCTTCCACAAGTGTCCATTCATCAAACCATCCATAAGTCTAGATATAGAGAAAGGAATACGTCACAGATCGTGACATTCTTCCTCTTTTCATTAGGCCATCCACCATGGGCTGTCATATGATTTGATTTTCCTGAATCTGTGTGATACGTTCGAATGCACCTTCCTCCATCAGCCGTCACTGTGATTGGTTTAGGAACTAGCTACCACTCCGTCAACCATGCAAATTATTTCCTCAAAGATGAAATCTGCATTCCTTATCTGCATCAGCCTCAGCAAATTGTTGCTCCACACAGCTTTGATACGAAATAACACATAACAAAATTAAAGTCACTGTCTTCTTAGGACATCATGGATGATTTCGTAAAGAATCTCCTCCCAGCCTTGCTGTGCAGTACAAACTCATGTTTCGAATAATTCATGCATTGCAGTTCACGTGTATTTTCTGCAAAGCCTCCTCTCCCTAGAGAAGTCGACAATGCCACCATTACTTAAGGCTCCACTTAGATGCCCCCTTTTTATCCCTTCTTGGGATTCTTTAAAAGCATTTGCCCCTAGGCACAATTTCTATATAGGAACACCTTGGCCTTTAGCCTTTAGACTCACCTAGTCATGCAAATCACCTCACCGACAACCTTGACATTAAACCACTTCAATCCTTTACATGAAGCGCAATACATATTATTTACAATTGTTGGTCCTTTAAAGGGGAAAGTGCTGCCTAACCCTTCTAACGTCATCTTACCTCAGCTTGAGCATAACAGATGGACTTTATATTTCAAAACATTTCGATAAAGTTCCTGGTAGGTGCAACTTCAGATTCTCCTATAATGGATAGAGAAACAAAGAATGATTTCTCATCTCAACTTTAGCCATGAACAATTGTAAATGGCAATAATATTGGTATGCATCATAAGGTATTTACAAAAAACGTTTATATGTAAGTCCACTATGTCTTTTGTCACCTGACCACAACCATAAGGCTAGGTTGATGGGTCCACTAGGAGGAAGGGACACATGAGAAGAAGAGGAGCGATATAAGGTCTTTGCTTTTAGATTTTCCCACACAAAATTTAGTGTTTTCTCTCTTCTATGTTTTTCCTACATAAGGACTGCTCAGTCCCTCCCTCATTCATTTGACTGGTGTCAATTTGGGAGTGGACCTCCAACCTATTGCCGCTTTGGAAAAAAAATCAAAATCATGCACCGAGTTCATTTACAGTGCATTTTCCAATCCTACTATTTTACATAAGGAAATAATATATGAAATCGCAAACTTTTTAACCTTTCTCACGGACTATCACCATTGCCTTTGCTCAAAAGCAATGCAATGACTTTCACCAGCGTGCTCAACGCGAAGCCACCTACAAGACCAGCATTATGAAGGGGCGAATTACGAAAGGACTGTTTGCCTTATCTGCCTCTGGCCTTCCACAACAGCCAAAGAGTGGCAGGACATAAAGCCTCTTCATCCATTTGTGGTCTTCAAAGATAGTTGTACTTTGCACCATAAAGCAGCCCTTCGAATACGAAATGTGGAACCTTTTTCACTCTGAGGCCCTTCTTGGTTCCCTTGGAAACATGTATTACAGCTTGTACCCTTATCCAAGGCAATGTAATAAAGAATGTCATTAGGAATGTCTGTCCCATGCCATGGGAACTCTTTCAAGTTCAATAACATCGTACACTGTAGTCACTGCGCATACAAGCATTCCCTGCATGTTGCACATCATAACAATTGCATTTGATAGATACTGCAATGGAATGACAGTAGGCTAGTATGGGTGAGCTTGGCTACTAATTTAGCTAGTCTTTATTTTCAGATGTGGTGCCACCTCACCACTTTGAGGGTTAACCTTTCATAGTCACCATGAAATGTCCATTTCAGAAATATTTCAAAATGAGACATTTCAAATTTTCCTTGAGTGTTAGCTATCATGTATGCCATTTTCCGTACGGCTTAGTAATCTTCAATATGACTACCATTTTTTGTGTGGTGGGGACTAGCCTACAGTAGGATTCCACCCTCTTATACTTTTTCTGTCCTTAGGCCTTTCCCATGGTCTACGTGATACTTGAGATAGTGTTTAATCAGTCACAACCTTGACAGGATGTTGGAAGATGGACTTCACATTGAGTGAAGTTATGAGCCTTTACATTATTGGTAGATTGCAGGATCACCCTCTGCTTGTTTGTAATAATTAGCATGCCCTACATGACTGAGACACTTCCCACATCCGCAGGGCTCTTACATCATCATTACTCATTCGGGACACCTAAGACCTTCAATTTGCCTTAGGGGCGACCCTTGGGATGTTAGGCATTGATGCTTAGCCAGATGAGGAGAGATTGAGATCATGTCGAATTAAACTATGAGGTGTTTCATCCTTGCAACCAACATGCATATGGTCCATTTTTGCTACATTTGCGGCAGATTTTCTACACCTGGAAACTGACGATTGGACCTGGAATATCCCTTGGCATCTGTGATTTGACCTACAGCATGCATCTTGATTTGTGATTTGGTCTGAAGCTCCATCTTTTGCATCTTCTCATCGCTTTTTCCCCCTAAGTACTCCTGGAGGTATTTTTTTCTAACCTACCTTTTCAGTCATAGCTATGAGATCTACCTTAGTTTAATGTTTTCTAGCTATAATTTTCCCGGTTTTCTGTTTTACAACTTAGTAATTCAGCTATAGCTACTAGATTCATAATAGTTTTATGTTTTCTAATGATAGATTCCAAATGTGCTTATGACTAAATATTAGTAGTTTAGACATATTTGATTATTTACATAGTGGTTCAGCTATAGCTTGTAGATTATTAAAACAAAGAAGGAAAAGACAAAGGTGAGAAGATAAAACAATATAAATTTTTAAATGACTCATGGGAGGATTAATATTATCATTGACAATATGGATGCTTTGAAAGATAAAGAAGAGAAGAATGTCTATATAATAAATATAATGGGGATCATAAACCCAAATTACTTATTCAATGCATGAGAAGCCTAGATACTTAGGAGGACAGTACAACAGATGGTGAAGGGATAAGTGTCTAGAGTTATACTGATTTAAAAGGGGTTTCTCTAGAGATCTGTCAGCACAGAATTCCACTTATCCCAGATACAAAGCCTATTAGGATGTGATGATGACAATAATGCCATGCATAGACCATATGTGTGTGTGTGCGCGCACACATTCAAAATTAAGAATATCTGGTGATTACAACAATGGGACCAAAGATTGCAAATTGACTTTGGGTTGATTTCAAAACTGAGAATATATGATCTTCACACAGGACACAGATGCACACATTGGCAAGCATACACATTGGTCAGATTCACCTGCTTGAATATTCGTGATTGTTAGAATTATTGGCATATTCTAGGCAGTTGCCAATGTAATCCATAAGTGAGTTAGGGGCACTTTTCCATCATTAGAGGTTTTTCCCCCTAACCACAGTTAGTGGGTTAGTATGCTTTTGTCACTTGGACAAAACCATCTCCTCATTTGTACTCACCTTATCTTGTCTATTGCATTCTACGTTTTGCTCTGCTCTCTAGCTCACTCTTGCTTCTTGCTCCCTCTCTTTTCAACATTTGGTATCAGAAACCTGCCTTCTCTTTTGGACCTAGAGCCCATCGTCAAACTCCTGCCTCTACTCCTGGACTTCTATTCATCGCTTGCTCCACACAGGAATCCGAACAAAGTCTCGACCTGCTCATTAGTACAATGGTACGAACAGTCATACTATTTTCTGCCGTACATAACGTACATGTCTTGCACCACGCGTCCGTATAGCAAGCACCACATTCAGTCCGTATAGAAGGAGTTATCCACTCGTACATTCCACGCTCAACGCCCATACAGTTGCCATTCCAGGCTCAACGCCTATACAGTTGCCAGTGCCGTACAGAACAATCAGGGCCGTCCGTACAGTATTGGTATTCTGCTGGTACGTTGCCGTACACACTCCGTACAACAGAGCTGCTTCCCTCCGTACACTCTCTATACTTGCACCGCACTGCGCAGCTCCTGTCCGTATGATGTACAAGCTGTACACGCTGCTGTCAGTTCTGTGCATTTCGTCGTACAGGCCGTACATAAGCTGTACCATCCGTACATATACTGTACTGTCAGTTCAGTACTTTTGTAGGCGTCCGTACATTCTACAAGTTTTCCTTGCAGGACCTTCTTGCAGGATTACTTTGCAGCTTTTTCCTTTGTAGGTTCTTCTCTTTTCAAAGAATTTGGGACTTTGGAGTTTTTGCAAGCACATTGCATTTTGTGGACTGCCTTTGTGCAATTTTTGGTCAGACAGTGGAAACAGATTGCAGTTTGTCCAAAAATTTGGGGCTTTTGCAGGCAAAGTGCAATTTTAAAGTGCAATTTTGGCAAGATTTGGGGCTTCTGGTCAATTTGCTCTCTTTGAGTTGCAATTTCTTGCAGGGATTTGAGGCTTTTGCATTTTGGATGCAATTTGGCAGTGGACAGATCATTTGGGAGCTTTGCAAGCAGTTTTAGACTCAGTTTGAGTCACATTGCAGACATTTGCCATTTTTTGCAGATAGATTTTGCAGGTTTTGGGCATTTGCAGAGCATTTTGGTGCATTTTAAGCCTTTGATAGGCTGAGACAGCAATTGGCATTTTGGGCAGATTTTTTGCAGACTTTGGTTGTGCATCTTACATCCCAGGAAGGGATTTCACTTGTCTAGTTTGCTGCATTTTTGAGTTGTCTGGCAGATATGGCTCAGAATAATCCCAATGAGGTCTTTGGAGTCCTCCCACAAGAGGATAAGTTGGATGGCACCAACTACTCCTTGTGGAGCTTTATGGTGCGCAACATTCTAGTTGGTAGACATCTATGGGATTATGTCAATGGAGATGAGACAAGGCCAGAAGCTGTGGCTACACTTGTCACTCCTACAGGTGGAGGCAGGGGTAGAGATCAAGGTGCAGGACAAGTGGTAGGGGCAGTAGCTGCTACTTTGGTGGTTCCCACAGTTGAACATAAAAGGTGGGATTCACAGGATGCACAAGCTCTTTCAGTCATTTCTCTTTCTGTCAAGAGGTTTATCATTCCTCACATTATATCATGCAAGACCTCGAAGGCAGCTTGGGACATTTTAGAGAGCATGTTTGCAATAAGAAATGATGCATGAGTCTCATTCATGAAGAGAGAGCTGTCTCATACACACATGGATGAGGGTGATTCCATGAATACTCACCTCATTGAATTCACTTCTTGAATCCTATCTCGGTTTTCATACCTCGCTGAATTTGTCATTGAGGGGGGGTAGCAATCCTCTTTCTTTTCATGAGTTGGTAGGACTCTTGTTGCAGGAAGAGCAAACAAGAAAGAACATGGCTACACGGGTTGGCGAGCATGCCATGCTTTCAAAGTTCAGGCCCAAAGGGAAAGGGCAGCAAAAGCAACATGGAAATCAGTCCACACATCAGCATAAAGCTGACTCTGGACAGCCCTCTCATAAGGCTAAAGGTGATGCAGAGAAGCCAAAGAGGAAGGGCATGTGTCACTACTGCAAGAAGCTGGGTCACTACGTTGGTGAATGCAAGAAACGAATAGCAAAGGAGAAGAAAAAGGATTTGGGTTTAGCTGTCTGAGATGCATCAGCTCCTAATGCATATGAAGGAGGGGATGTTACAGCCAACTTTGTAGAAGAGGATTATGCCTTTTTGTCTTGTATTTCAGATTTTCCAATGGCTGGTCCAGATACTACAGTCACTCTTGAGGATGACTCGTATGCTTTCCTGACTTGCAGCTATGACACTTGGAGGATGCATGCTCTTTCAGTGTCAATGAGACACTAAACACTTGGTATTTTGATAGTGGTGCTTCCAAGCACATCACTTCAAGGAAGAGCCTCTTTGCATCTCTGCATGTATCACCAGCTAAAAAGAAGGTGACATGTGCAAACAATTCTTCTTATTCAGTGTGTGGAGTGGGTGACATCATACTTATCTCCACGGATGGCATAGATTTCAGAATTACTGATGTTCTTTATGTGCCAGGTATGAAGAAGAATTTACTTTAAGTGTCCTCTCTCAATCGAGGAGGATTTTAGGTCATATTTGATGATGCTACGTGTACAGTCCGAGACAAAGAGAATGATTTTGCTTTAATGTTGTCTAGCACTTTGTATTGGGGTCTTTTTCAGCTTGATATTTATGAGAAAAGATCCGATCTTGCACTTGAAGTGAGCACTCCCACTGCTGCCATGCAGAATGCGGAGTTATGGCATGCCAGATATGGGCACATGAGCTATGGCAGCTTGATGACACTTCAGAAGCATGCTATGGTTGATGCATTGCCTCCTTTAGAGTCATCTCCTCCTCATGCCTGTGAGGGATGCATCCTTGGTAAGATGGTGTAGTACGAGCTACTCGCAAATTACAGCTCATACACAGTGATGTCTGCGGTCCCATGAGGACACCTGCTTTTGGTGGTTATCTGTAGTATTATGTTACATTTATAGATAACTATACAAATTATACTTGGGTCTATGGCTTGAAGAAAAAATCAGATGTGTTTATGCATTTCAAATACTTTGTGGCCATGGTTGAAAATGAGACAGGACTCAAGGTGCAAACACTTTGCACTGACAGAGGGGGGAGTATATGTCTCATGAATTTGAGGCATTTTTGAAGGAGAAAGGCATCACACATTAGCTTATAGTGAGGCTTACACCTCAACAAAATGGCAAAACTGAGCGAAAAAATCGCACTCTCATGGAGATGGATAGATGCATGCTTACTGATTTTTGTGAGTAGAGATGTTATTTTTTCAGAGAATTCAGCTCATACACATGCTGAATTTACTATCCCAGCTTCTTCAGATGATGTTTTTGAGGGGATACTTCCTATAGCTTTTGTTTCCCCAGCTGAAGCTAATGCTGAAAATCAGAATTTACAGCAACCTCCACTTGCTCCACATGCCCCGATTCAGCCACATGCTGATTTTGTTCCTCCACAGGCTGTGGATGATGTTGTAATGTAAGAGATTGAAGAGATACATGCAGCCAAAACATTTCCGAATTGGTTGCTACAGACTCTCAGGGAGAGTAGACTTGAGGCACCTTTGCCTGGCAGGATAGTGCAGTAAGGCACGCAGGGGGGGCTCTTTCTATTAAGACAGCTTTTGCAGGTACTCTTTTTGATGAAGAAGAACTTGACACTTTTGAAGAAACCAAGGATAATGTGCATTGGATGAATGCCATGCACAATGAATCGCAGTCCATTGAGAAAAATCAGACTTGGGATCTTGTGGATTTGCCACTCGGGAAACATGCCATTGGCACCAAATGGGTTTTCAAAGTGAAGAGGAAGCGAGATGGGTCCATTGAAAGGTACAAGGCACGGCTGGTTGCCAAAGGCTATGCTTAGAAAAAGGGCATAGATTATGAGGAGACTTTTGCTCCTACATCCCGGATTACCACCATCAGGTCAATTATTGCCACAGCTGCCAATTTTGTTTAGAATGTCCATCAGTTGGACATAAAAACAGCTTTCCTTAATGAGGACTTGCAGGAAGAGGTTTATGTCAAACAACCTCCTGGCTTTGAACTTTCGGGCAATGCACTTCAAGTTTGCAAGCTGAATAAAGCTTTATATGGGCTGAAACAAGCCCCACTTGCATGGTATGCCAAGATTGATGCCTTTCTGGCAAGTAAGCGGCTACACAATAGTCCCACGGAAAGCACCCTCTGGGGGGATATTTTGGTCCTCATTCTTGAGGCAGTGGGCAAAGTGTTGTTGGTATGTCCATGATCACCCATAGTTATGGGAAAGTATCTACTCATGGTAGAATTCACTTACAATAATACAATTCATTCTTCTACTGGTAAAGCTCTTGCTGAGGTAATATGTGGGAAACCTTTACCATTACATGTGTTGCACACAAAAGACGAAGTCTTTGCAGCATATCAATTCATCGAAGACCAGAATTCAGCTTATGGTTATGTGCATACACATATTCTTCAAGCTCAAGAACGTGAGAGGAACTCTGCAAATCGGTGACGGAGGGCCGTTGACTTCAAGAAAGATGATTGGATACTTCTCAGATTCAATAAAGCAAGACTTAAGTCTAAAGCTGGTTACAGGATAGCATATGTCAAGCTTGCTTTGTGATATTATGAACAGTTTCAAATTGCTTAGAAGGTCAATGATGTCTCTTTTCGATTACATCTTTCTCACATTGGAAGATCCATGTCATGAAGGACCCATACCATCCACTCCAATCAATGAGCCTCAACCATAGGTTGAAGATGAAGATAAAGTTTTCATTCATGAACAAATTCTTTATGCGTACACAGGGAGGATGCTATGAACACAAATATCTTCTCAAATTTTTGAATTATCCCACTACTATTGCAAAGTGGGTGGGTCGCCACATCTTACTGACACTTTCATGGCTGATCACCATGAATGCTATCTTTAGTATATTTAGTGTTACTCTACTAGGTATTAGAGCTCTTATTACCTTCAGTGTGACCAGTCACCTTCGGCGGCCGCTTAACATGTTTGTTTTTTCTAACTAGAGAAGCGAATGGATTGTCCACAAACATGAGTGCAAGGCTTTGGTCACCTTGATCAATGAAAAGGGACGGACTCTTACTCCTTCATTGCGATTGATGCTGCGATTGCTTATCAAAAGACACTTGCAAAAGAAAGGGGTAAGTTTCTTCTGCCAGGTATTTCCACTTGTAGTTCACCATTGGAAAATTTGTAAAGTAACTTTCTTTGGCTGGGCACACTTTAGAATTAATCATATCAGAAGGACATAATTGATTAAAGGCTAATGATTCCATTGTTGTTATTTGGGAGGTCGAATATCAGAAGATTATAGGTCACTTGTATGAGATTATGGTCTGCAGATAGATTAGGCAATTTTTTTTATAGACAATAGATGCATTTTCTATCTGAACCGAGTTTGACTGGTTAATTTTCCCCACCTTTCAATGTGGTGGAAATTCTGCAGGCTGTTCCCATCAATGCAATTGATAATTATCATGTGCTGGAGTCATTGGCAACACGTATCCTTTACCTTCCTTTTGTGAGCTGGTGTACAGATTCCATGCCTTAGCATCTATCTAAGAAATGTCCTGCCATTATACTATATCACTAAAAGTATGCAAGCAATGCTCTGTCTGTTTTTTTCTTGCTGGCGCTCGTGGTTTTTATGTGCTCAATGTAAAAGGATTTGGTTGTTTTTTATCGTGGCCAGTCTTCTTTATGGTCAAAGCAAAATCATTCTTGTTCATGTGTCCCAATCACACCCCTTTTACCCCTTACTGCATTGCAGAAATAACCCAAAGTGTTAAACATACTGTGAAAAGGACTTAAGAAGAACTTTTTTTTGGACATTTGTGTTGAATATTTAACTTTATTTAGCTCTCTGTGTGTGTGTGTGTCTCTCTCTCTCTCTCTCTCTCTCACACACACACACACACACACACACACAGATATTTTTCCTATGATTTCAAAGCTTAGTAAGCACTGGTTTATCCAAGGGATTCTGGAATCTTTCGAAACGCAGATGGCAGCTTATGCTTGGGTACTGATGAGAAACTAAGCTATTTTGGTTTTTTTATTTTTCTCATTCTCAGGTATTTTTTGTTTGAAGTCGCTTACAGACTCCCTTCTTTCCTTTGTCCTTTCGCTATTTTGATTTTTTATTTTTCTCATTCTCAGGTATTTTTTGTTTGAAGTTGCTTACAGACTCCCTTCTTTCCGTTGTCCTTTCGCTTGTTTTATAAAAGTTTAGTTTGTAAGATGGACTCCCTTCTTTCCTCTGTGCTTCCGCTTGTTTTATAACAAATTTAGTTTGTAAGATGGACTCCCTTCTTTCCTTTGTCCTGACTCCCTTCTTTCCTTTTTCCTTTCGCTTGGTTAATAAAAAATCTAGTTTGTAAGATTGGATATATTCAGTCGCATATATTTGTGATGGAGAGGCCATTTTCATGCCGCTTTACTGGCAAGATGATGCCTCAGTATGATTGACATGTTCATACCACCCTGACAAGAGCAAGATTTTGAAGAGATGGAGGAGCAGCAGTTGATTCTGTATGCGCAGATGGCAACTTTGGTTAAAGCAGTATTCAGCTTAGAAGATATTGAAGTCAAGGATATAACCCAAAATTTTTGCAGGGTATTGCCCACAATTCTCAACCCTTGTTTTCTGTAGCAGAGTCTCTTTTCACTATTTCTTTTTTTTTGCTGAGACTAAGCAAAGCAGATACAAGGGGCAAGGAAAAATTACATGACTTGAAAATTGTGAGATTAGAGATCCTTGTTGATTGGAATCTCTTCACTTTGTGTGCGTAGTCTCTTCATCCCCTCTACCATGTGTTACAGTTTCAAGTTAGGCAGGTGTTACCAAGATGTTGACTTTCCATCTTTGTAGCCATGTGTGGCTGCTGCTTCTGTATTTTTATGTACGAGTAAACACAAAAATTCTACAGCTACACATTAGGGATCAAAGATACTTCTCATTGTGAGCAGAGCCCAGCTTCTATAGTTGACACAATCAAATGTAGCATGCCACAGATGCATGAGTAGAAGGAGCTAATACAGCCACGAAGAGAGAGAGAGAGAGAGAGAGAGAGAGAGAGAGAGAGAGAAGTGGGGGGAGGAAGAACTTAACTCTTTGAGTGCTCTCACGATCGCAACCCAGTCAACATGCTCTTGTTTCACCTCTAATGTCCCCTTATCATTTTACTTACTTCTTGAGCTGACTGCTACCTAGCATGCAAGCTGAATGGGCCTTTCAAGCTACCCCTACCCCCTTTCTCTAATTACACATTCCCATAGGAGTCTAAGGTATTTCTCTAAGCTTTCTGCCAAGGACACATGGCCCTAGGTCTATCCATTTAATCGTACTCTGAGTTTGTCATCGGGAGTAGAGATGCTTACTATCATGTAAACCTTGTGGCCAATCTGCGGGGGGATGTGACACCATTTCTAAGGGGTTACCTCTATGTTCACTACGATACAGGTGATATCACAAATTTATAGATGCTTACAAATCGCGCCATAATTGCACTGTGTGGGTAAGATTTATTTTGGATGTTGCAGAGCTGGGCACATTTTCTGAAAAACTTTGGTCACTCTTTTGATGGGCTTCATTTTTTGTTTGAAGAGTAACCTATTCACTTTGAAGAGATTTTGCAAGTGCACATTTTGTATCTTCTACCAGCCAGAAAGGCAAGATAGGCTTGAAATACACGACATGTATTACATGTCAAAAATCAAGATAAGTGAGGTGGAAGAGCTCACAAGAGCCCCCAATAAACATTGTATCTACTCTATCACAGCCAAGGCTCACCACTCAAGCCAGTGAAGCATAATGGTAAAATTGAACCAATGAGTAGGGCTTGTAGTCTGTGTGCATGTTGATTAGTAAATATGGTGGACCAATGTACGACTCCTAAGCCTCTGTACAGCTCTAATCCTTTGGTGAGGATCCATCACGTGGGCTAGCTAAACCTCACTAATTGTTATCAAACTGTCAAATATTGCACATGTGGAAGCGTAAAACTCGAGACAGCAAGAGTGAGGAAAAGAGTGCGACTCAGAAATGAGGCAAGAAGCTCTGGTTACAGCAGGGAAACTGTGCACAAACAGTGTGTATGTGGGTGTGGAATGGGACAGCTCCATTGGGGGGGAATGCCCTATAAGTAGGGTTGCCAAGTGGCCGGCCCAGGGTACGGTCTGCTGACCTAGATCAGATCAGTTGGCTCGACCCAAGTCAGGTCGGCTCACCTGACCTTGGTCAGCCGACTGACCTGACCAGGGTTAGCCAAACTTGGTGGCCTTGTTAGCCCCCAGCCACAGCTGGCCCCAAGCCTTGGGAAAACAGTCCCAGATATAGCCTCAAACAGGCCTCAAACTCAGAGAAAATACTAATCCTGTTCAGGGCGGGCACACCACATAGAAGCCCTCACTCATGAGATGCCCGAAATTCTAACACCCTCTCTGCAGCTCATAGCATGCACATAGTCCGAAGAAGAAAACTGATGAAGATGCAACCATGGAGCCCCCCCAGCACCATGAATACTAGAATCACCTCGGAGAGAGTACCATCCTCGAAATATAATGCGACCATGAACATTAAAGATGTCTGCTTGGCATTGATTTCCCATACAAGTGTGCAGTGAATTCCGAGTAAAGAATGATGAGCTGTAGAACAAACCACCCCTAATACCCTTGGTGAACACACCACGTCCGGGAACCCCAAACAATGAACTCAAAACATATCCTGTCCATAGACTCTGCTACACCAAGTAGCGCAGTTCAAACACATTTTGTCCATAGTTTCAAAGTTTACCTTACCTACCAGATTTTAACTAAATTTTTTAGCAAAAAGGATTTTTACCCCTCTCTAACCTTCAGTCCCTTGTCTTGGCCCATGGAATTAATTGCACTGAAGTGTCCTTTGAATTGTTTTAATCAATTGGAATCTAGGGCAGTCACCGGAAATTCCTTAAGCTTAGAAATTCACGTTGCGTGACATTTAGCATAGAAACTGACTATCATTCATAGGCTAATTAGCCTTTAGAGAGCTCCATTAATGGAGTAACATTGTACCTCCTATAGAAATTTAGAACAGGATAGGTCGCCTTTCCATCTGCTTTTGCTATCTGTAGAATATCTGTCCACAATCATGTATGATCACCTTGGAAAAATGAATAATGTTAGCTAAAAGTTTAAACGTGGTCCAACAATATTCAACCCCTTGGCAAGGCTGTGATGGTTTTGAGATGCCTCCATAAGACATCAGACAAGAACTTGAACAATAAGTTGTACGAGATGATATTGTCTTTTGGGGCTAATTGGAAATCTGAACAGCTTGATTGCATTTTAATTTTTGTTTAGATATCTTTGTAGATTACTTGTCCTTCTTTGAATGTGAAGAATGGAGATCAAGTAGGCCACACATTTTAAAGAAATCTTATCTTTTGCAGTTTTCGTGCAATGCTCACACAATATGTGATGATGAGCTTAGACCATTGGGCATGGGTCTATATCCTGTACTTTCAATCATCAATCATAGGTCTATATGTCCATTCTTGGTAGTTTGCTGTTTGTAGGCCTTGAATGTAATTTTTTCTGATTCATTCAATATCTTTCTCTAACATGGTCTGCACCAGTCCGGTGGCTGATGGATTTTAAATAATATTTTTGTAGCTGCCATCCCAATTCTGTCCTCCTATTTGAAGGAAAGAAGGCTGTTGTACGGGCAATTGAGCCAATCACTGCAGGAACTGAGGTCTGTTTTTATTTCGAATTCCTTGTCTTTAATTGACTTGGAGGAGCAAACTTTGCTTTGGGGGTTTTTATTGACCTTTTTTTTGTTTTTTTTGGGATGTCAAACGCTTTCTTTAATGTGAATGTTCTTCACAATCTCTTCTTGTCCTTGGCCTCCTCCCTAATCCATAAGCTCGAGAACAAATCGTTTCTAACAAAGATGCATCTTATCTTATTGAATACGTAATTGCTTTGTACAAATTTCCCCTTTGCTAGTATGAGGTGCTATGCTTTTGTTTCATGCTTTATTAACTTCAAGGGGATGGTATAAAGTTGTGGATTTATACTCTTTGGAGGTTCCATTAAGGTAACGGTTAGCTATGTGGAGCTTGGGGCAACCACAACAACACGCCGCAAAACCTTGAGGGAACAATACTTTTTTGATTGCCACTGTACACGGTGTCTAGGATTGGTAAACTTTTGCCCTTTTGAGGTATTATTAATCTTTCTGGCTGCTTTTGATTTTGAAGGGACTGTCCTGAAAATACTTATATAAATGTAGGGACTTCACAATGCCACCATGGAAGATGCTCTCTTGGAGGGCTTTATATGCCTACATAAAAATTGCAAAGGTGTCCTCTTACCTGACTCAGGTATTCTTTCTTTCTCTAGGATCATGAATTCATTAAGCAATGAATGTTTTTTGTATGCAGCTTGTTTGGAGACTAAAGCTCATAATGGTACATCTGTAGGAGATCCAGATAAGATGGCATGTCAGACTTGTAGTGGAAAGCTTGACACAGGCACGATATTGAAGCAGGCAGAAGAGGCCGAAAGAGCTTCAAAGGAAGCTGAATGGCTTTTGTCGATTGGAAGTATCCTTAGTAATGTTGTATTGTGGTATATTTATTGTTGTATGGGTTTTCATCTTTGATAGATACATGATTTCTTAGAATTCTTTGACTTGGCCATCTACTCTGTAAAGGTCCCCTTTATCTATTTGTGGTGCTATGGTGATTTTGTATGTTGAGTTCAATTTTGTAGACCTTGAGAAGTTTGGATATGGCGGAAGCAAGGAGTGCATTCGAGCATTTGGATCGACTTCAGGCACAGGTGTTTCATGATTATTCTGTCCATAGAATCAGAACGTATGACAGTTTAATGAAGGTACACCATTTGTGCACAACTTGATCCTGTACCACAGGCTGAAAGTGTATGAATTGATATGCATACCCGTTAATGACACCTCAAATTAAAGTGGTTTGTTACTTTCAGGTGTGCATGTCTTTGGAGGATTGGCCATCTTCACTTAAGTACTGCCATCAAGCCATCCCTGCCTATGAAAGTAAGATACTGTCTGCACACATACAGATATGAAACGACAAAGAAGTCAAAATATACAAAGCCTGTAGTTTATAGTCATTTCTGATGATATGATAGTTTCTGTATGCCAAACATTTCCAGCATTTTGAGCTTCATCTAGAGCCCCTTTTGTGAAGCATGGTGTAGTTCCTTTTCAGCAGAGAGAGGATTCAAGATGGTCTTGCCTTATTCTAAGTAGGGCTGCTTTAGGCACAGCTCAAGGAGTTATATTCTTTTCCAGAAAAAGACTGCAAATATCAATGCTTAATGGATGCAGCATGTACATTAGGTGGATGGAGGGGCAAGTAAGGCACACACTAGAGCAAAAAGACCTGGACTGGAGCTTGGATGAAGGAGCTATGAGCAAAAACGTCCAACAGATTTTGGCTGTCCAAAGCAAGAGATGGCAAGGGGACCTAGCAAGAAGCAGGCATTGGCAAGCTCTGGAAGCGGGAGAGTAGCGAGATAGTATAGGAGAGAGAACCTCCAAGGTTAGCCAAAAAGGTGAAAATAGAAAGCCAAAAGATAATTCAAAAAATCAAAAAAATAAATAAATCGGCTGTCAGGGCTGTTATGAGCTGTATTTTGCTCTAGATCATCCCTTCCACCTTGTGCTTGATGATTTCGCCTACCTTCTTGCATCTCTTCCCTGCCACATTGTCAGCGTTAGCGTCTTTAGACGTGCTTCTACAGTTTTTTGAGAGGATATTTTATCTGACCTTGGTGGATAGGTACTTAGAAGCATATGGACTATGAAAAAACAGTGCAAATCGTTGTTAATTCTACAAACGAGAGAAGCTCCCCCTTTATAGTGGGGGGAGACCACTTTTTGTCCTCTTTGCTTATGGGATTCCTCTTGGGGCATTGCCACGTGTCAAAAGCTCACAACTTATAAATTTGATTTTCGGGGACCGTTTTGTTAGCCCAAAATAACCCTAAAATGCTCAAAAATGGTCCAAAAAGAGTGTGAAAAGTCCCAAAATAACAAGCCGGAGCCTGAGAGGTCTCATATGCCATAAAGGCGGATGCTCCAGGGATTGTCTTACAAGGTGGGACCCACAGGGCCTAACTAGACCTAGGCGCCTTATGCGCAAAAAAGAGCAAGGATTTCATGGATTGCTGCAGAAAATGATTGGTCGGAGTAGATGTTGTAGCTTAGGACGTTGTTGGCAAAGCCGGTGAAGTTCAGGGTTATTGCTCCATTGCAAGGTCTTTCTTGCATATATATGCCTCACATCCTTTTCAGATTCCTTTGCCATTGGGCTGAATTCTAGCTCAATCTCTTAGTCCTCTGCTTTCCTGTTTCAAGATTTAGGAGAAGTAATCTCATCTCTAACTCAATGTAGCATAGTTCCACTCAAGTGTGGTAGTGCTACCCAGAGATTCCATGAGAGGTCATCCCTTACAAAAGAGAAGCTGAGAGCTAAGGGTTCTTGTCTCTGCAAGAGGAAAAAGGGAGGTCGTTATGCAGTCTACGTGTACCCAAAAGTTGCTTGCCCCCCTTTTTTGGCTTTGAAAGACTAGGAAAGCCTATTTAACTATTGCAAAAAAGGTCTGTTCCTTGGAAGGATCTGCAGCCATATCTTTTTCAAATCCAATTGACACGCAAAAACCACAACATTGGTGTGATGACACTGCATCACATTGTTGCCTTAGGTAATTTGTCACAACCAAGCTCAACGGATCTTGTTACAATCAAGCCCTTAGGTAATTTTCTAGAAGTGGAGATGGATGAACACATATTCTCTTCTCTGTTCTCTGAAGTCTCCTGTGTTGCCTACCTCACAATACACCTCAGCCTTTCTCTAAAACCATATCACACATGGCTCGTCAGCTTTACAGGTGACCCTCGCATGCTAGGCCCAATTCTTGTGCCATAGCCTAGTGCCAAGCACAAGAATTGGGCCTCACTCGTATGTGTTGGAGCTCATCTCAAGCCAGTTGTGTGCCTTGTTTGAATGCAATCATGCACAACCCCTTTACAAGTTTTATGGCATTCAAAGGATTTCACCTGCACAAATCTTTCTGTGCATTGTGGCCAAGGACTACATGCCCCTTCCACAAGGGTACTAACATCCCTAGGTAACACACATCATGTGGACTCCAATGAGCCTATGGCTTGTATCAATGATCTTGGCTCTAGTTATCTTTAGCATTTGGTCTAACTTTACAAGTCATTCATAAAGTAGCTCATTTTCCGTAAATGCCTCTACTTTTCCTTAAAGCCTAGTTTTTCTTGGAATAGCTTTGTTCTCTTGGATTAGCCTCGCCTTTCTTGGATCAGCTCTATCCATGGGATCTAAACCTCATTCATGCTAGTTGATTCTCAACCTTAGGTCAATCTAAACCCTTGGTTAGACAATGTCCTCACTAATTCTAGTCTTAATCCTGACCACAGCCAACTCTAGATATCCAATCCAGATCTTGGTTTATCTGGCTTTAACCTTACTGTCGGCCTTGGTTAGTGCAGTGATCAGTCTTCTTATTAGTTGCAGTTATTACCATGTAGTTTCACCTATGCTTCTTTTGATCTAAGTGGCCTATGATTTTAGAAGCATGGTACAATATGACCTTGAAAAGTCATGTGCATTTCCTGATTTCAAGTCAGATATGCATGTGGAATTTGTTTAAAACCCTCATGGCTACACTCCCTTCTACATGAGCCTTCAATATTGCAACTAATTTTGATTTGTTTATTTTTACAGGAGCGTACCCTCCTTACAGTCCCTTACTTGGGCTGCAGTTGTATGCTTGCGGAAAGCTTGAATGGTCAGTTCCAACATATCAACCCTAACAAGCTATCTTTGCCATGAAAAGTTTAGAATTTGTGATTTCACAAGTAGGAGAATCTCCCGCGGGGATGTATGTATATCGAAAAATCTGCAATCTCTTGTTTACATCCTTTTTCAATCCTCGTAGGTACTTGGAGAGGACAAAAGATGCTGTGAAGGCATACACAAGGGCTCTTGAAATTCTGGAAGTTACTCATGGATCCAATGGAGAACTTGTTAGAAATCTCAGGATTGCTTTGCAGGAAGCTAAAGCAGAGACTTCATTCTTGTACCAAAACCGCATAGATAGCTCTTGAATTTATGCACTGGATTATTGGTTTGACTTGAAATTGAATAGCTTGTGGTGGGTCTTCAAAAGGAGAGTAATTGCAAGGCATGGGCAGAATTAGGCAGCCTTACATCTATTGTGTGTGCTGATTTGTTTGTCTGCCTGTGTGAAACTATGCACAGGTTTATGTGTGCGCCTAACAAAAGCAAAATTGCAAGGTGGAAGCAAATTTGATGGTGCCTTATCTCTACACGTTTTCGTTTGTATGCATAGTCTGCCTATGTTTATGTGTCTGCATGCCGATTTTGTGTGTGTGTGTGTGTGTGTGTGTGTGCAAGTGCATGTGCACGTTTTTGACCGTGTCATGTGTGCATGCATGCATGCGCGCGCGCGTGTGTGTTCGTGTGTGTGTGTGTGTGTGTGTGAGAGAGAGAGAGAGAGAGAGAGAGAGCAGTTTATCTATCACAGCCCAACAACTCCACATTCATCATGGCTGAGTAGTCAACACAATAAAGGGCCTCACCCAATACAAGATCTGATTTCTTGAGGTTGAGGTTTAGTGGAAGGTAACATATCTTCATACGATCTGTCGTTGAGTCTCTTCCTATTGATGTAGCTATCCTTGTAATGCACAAGGCTTCAAGACTGGTGGGTTATCTGTTTTACGATATCTCCCTTCGAATAATTGTTTTTATCCTATGTGCGGGTTGCTTAAAGGAGGTGGTTGAGACATGTTGTGTTAAAGGACATGGTGTCAACATTATATCTCTCACAGGTCATATCGAGTGCAAAAAAGGCTTGTCAAAGGTGGAGTGCTGCACAAGTTTAATTTTCGCATATGAATTTCAAGTCAGAGGCTCGACTCTCTATAGTATGGATTTGGCAGAGAAATCATCTTCAGATACCATTATACATTGAAGAACTTAAGAGAGACCACCTTTGCCATCTTACAAGTGCTCATATTTGGAAGGTGTGCCACAGGAGCATGGCTGGTCTGGGGAACTCTAAGGTGGAACATGGGTTTACAATTGCAGATATCCATGGAGGTCACTGCATGATGCATCGCTACAATAGAAACTAAGTCCTAATGGAAGTGCACTAAGAAGAATGCAAGGCGAGCAGATCTGAAGCTAAGGGAAGTTCATATCACTTTTGAATAGATTTCAGTCTAATGTACATCTAGACTAGAGCAGTTGGAGGAGACACAGAGAGAAGGGGCAGAGCCTAAATAAACAATCCCATGATGGAAAAGCAATTGGAAGCCTGTGCGTACTAATAGTCAATTTTCTGAGCTGCTACCTGCATAGATGTAATGCTAATCAATTGAAGCTATGGATTCAACCAAGACTATCGGATGAGGGTAGGGATTATCCCTGGCCATCCTTGTGGCCATAAGCTTTAAAGGAGCTTAAGCCTTACCAAGTCTTTTCACCAAAGACATGCCTTGGGAGGTCCACTCTGAATTCCAGCCATGTGCATGTAAGAAAAGGGTTTTTATAAACTAGAGGGCTATTGTATACAAGGGGCCATCTTTTGGTATCGAAGCATATAACTACATCTACTAAAATTGCGTAAGGGAAACTTGTATACACTGTTCCAAAAAAAACAAATGTGTTTAAAGGACTTTGACACAAAAGGTTGAGAGAGAGAGAGAGAGATCTATTAAAGTCTACAAGATACCTCATAGGTCTATGAGATGAAGTACAAACAACCAAAAAGTGACTTTCTCCATTTGGATAACTAGATAGTCGAGGGGGTGCACAAAGTCAGCTCCTCCTGAGTTATATAGGGTGTAACTACAACTTGATATTTCTATATAACATTAGTTTAAGACTGAGAGTATTTGGGTTTGGATTTAAAGTCTCTAATCAATGCATGCCCATCTCGATAAACTGCCCATTTTCTTGCTTTGCGTCTTCCTTGACTTTAGAGAGTTCACTATTTCTTCGTTTCAGTTGTTGGATAGGGGTGATCCAAATATTTGTGTGGCCTTCAGTTTATGTGTTTGTTTGAGGATCTTAGCTCTTGCTGTCCTCCCTCTGAAGTTGTGTGACATTTTGATTGACATTGCATATTTCATTTACATCCCATTAAACTTGCGGAATTTCTTGCTTAAGGCATATGGAGGCAACCATCTTTCAACCCCCTAATGTGTAAGATTGTTCTATTTTTCACTTTGGGTTTTTACTTTTCTACTTCCATGTAAAGATTAGCTGCATTTACTTTGTTGCTAGCATTAGTAATCATCTCTTCTTTGATAGAATTTACTTGATTGGTGATCTCCTTAACCGTGGAGACCAATTGTGGTGTTGGTGGAAAAAGTTGCATCTATGTAGTACTTTTGTCACAATTTCCTTGTTTTCCGTTGCTCTTCATGGTGGCTGCTGGGGTTTCATCCCAAGTTGGTTTTAGGGAGGACTGTAATGAACTAAGCTTGTGAACTTAAAAGTGAGGTAAAAGATAGAACTATGGGTTGAACTTTGAACCTTGGTACCTTAGAGCTTTTTCCATAACTATTTTGAACAAATTGGCGGCAACGATGAAGCCACCTATCCCCATCACTGACCCAAAAGTGTGGCACACGTATGCATGCTCCCTCTATGATGCCTTGATGCAGACACCGCCAGATATGTCCTTCATGCCTAGACCCACATCAAAATGTATGGGTTGCACTTCGTCGTCTACACAATCGGAGTACAGGACCACGAGGGCCTCCCAACTCAGCACTGTGCACATGGACATGACGTCCTAGCCTCGATCCTAGCACAAAGGTTTAACCAGGTTGTGTCACGGCTTTTCACCTGCTTGGAGTATCACCACTATTGTGCTGATACACAAAACCGAGGACCCTATGGAGACGGGGAACTATCGCACCCTTATGATTGGCCACACTTTGGCCAAGATCTATGGATCAGTTCTAGAGAGGGAACTCAACAGTCATATAGAGGCTCGGGGGCAGCTGGCATTAGGATAGGTAGGATTCCGAAGACAGCACTCTACCCTAGACTATATCTTTCACTTTGACGGCTGTCATTGAGGAGGCGAGGTCTAGACACCAAAAGGTCTACACATGCTTTGTAGACTTCGGAAGGCTTTTGACACTGTCCCACGATCCTGCATGATCAAGAGGTTACAGGAGATGCAGATTCCAGAGACATTCATAAGGGGGGTGATGAGCCTATATGAATCAATCAGAGGCAGAGTTCGTGCCTCAGGTGGCCTAACGGATTGGGTTGAGAGTACGATCGGAGTGAAGCATGGTTGCCTCCTCTCACTTACTCTTTTCGGGCTTTACATTGATGAGATCACCTCCTTCATAAACCGCCTAAGAGGTGTCACTATTGGCTGATCTCATGATACAAATATTGCTATACGTTGATGATAATCCTTATCTCATCCTCAGCAGAGGAGTTGCAGAGACATTTGGAGGCCCTAGAGGTGTTCTGTAGAGAGAGAGACCTGACACACTAGATGGTCAACCTTGGGAAGTCCAAGGTTATGGTACATGTAGTATCCGTCGACTCAGTTTCACTTATCAAGCCGAGCTAGTGGAGATAGTGTAGTCCTACACATATTTGGAAGTAGTCTTCAAAGGGCTCCTTTTTACTATGACACTTGCAAACCAGACAACTCTCACATGGGGATGGGGGGCTCTGGCCTGATTGGAGAGAGAGTGTTTCCAGGCACACTTTCAGGATCCACCTACGAAGTGATGGCTTTTCGATATGCTAGTGCGACCGACTGCCATGTATGCAACACTCGTCTTGGGATGTGATCTACCGATAGCAGTGTGGAGGAGATTTGAGCGGCTACAGGTGACCATGGAATCTAGGATGATTTGGAGCAAGCCCTCAGTCCCGCATGAGATAGTACAGGCAGAGTTTGCCATGACATCACTATAGATTGATGTCATCTTCAGACAGTGACTTTCATCCATAGAGTCAGGGACTTACCTCATTGGAGATTACTGAAGCTAGCTATAAAGTCATCCAAACGACTAGATGAGGGTGGGACGGACACATGGTATGCACGTATATCCACTTGGTTTGCCAAACACGGGATTCAGATGGATAGGCTCCCTTTCTTTGAGTATAGTTTGGATGCACCCCCTGAGTTGATCCCGCGAGATGAGATTAACCATATCATCCGGTTAGATCTTCTCCAGCTCCACAGGTCTCAGGCTTGGGGGGGAGATTAGGAGCTCCCCATCGCGACCATTTCTTAAATGTCTCAAAGGAGAGATTCATCATTAGACCCATATATCTCGAGGACAAAAGAGTCTCACACACACTAAGGATCGCCATTGGGCAGATGCGGGTTTCATCCCATCAACTGAGGATTGAGACAAGGAGAGTAGCACATATACCTAGCGGACCTGCATGTTATGCACACTAGGAGTGGTTGAGACAGAGGAATACTTTCTCTGCGTCTGCCCCGCCTACTACGAGATCCGGGGACGATACCACAGTCTCTATCAAGATGGGAGTCCACTATCACGATTAATCCACTTCCATGACTAGGTCTGCATTGGGCTCTATCTGCTTGAGATGCACCGACACAGGGAGACCCTACTAGGACAGAGATTGTCGAAGGTCTTATCAAGTTATGGGGCTACCATGCCATACTGTTAGTGATTGAGATGGCAAGTTTAATAGCCACTTTTAGAAGGCTATCTTCATAAGTTGGAAATATAGTTGATACACACATATCTTTCAACTCCCATGTTTCATTATCCACATTCAAATGGTCAGACATGTGTCGTTCAAACATTGGAAAATATGAAATGTGCACATGTAAGTAAAAAGAACATCATCTTGCATTTTTGGACTAACCCCCATCCAGTGGTCGGGTCTTCGCCTCGAAAAGATATGATAATCTCATCCATCCTATCTGTGAGGAAAGCCAATCTCTTACGACTCGTCAGTCGTCATCGATAGATCCTCTGTGCCTCAGGCGATGTCAGATGACTCAAAGCCTGCTGCTGTGTGAAGTGGGCTCTCGCCTCTCTGCACTCATCGTCGAACCAAGGGTTCTGAGGCATCTTCCCATCTCAGGCCCACATGGATCGGAGGGTCGTGGGAAAAGGTCTGATAGCAACGTCTTGTACTACTGAGACAAGTGTGTCGGAGGCGCTGGTGAGGTTTATATCATCTCCAAGTAGAGCTGGGAGCTCCTTGGCTAGGTGGCTCATGTACACTGGGTCAAGGGCACAGTCAGAGTGGATCTGAATGCGTGGGGGGAGCTCTCCTTGTGGTTGGCATGGTGGTGGAGATATGGAAGGCCAAGTATGAGTGGTCAGCTCCGAGGGGGGGGGGGGATGACGAAGTCATGTATTCGTGAAACAAAGTCTAGTGGCCCTAATAGATAGTCCAATGTACTAGATCCACCATGATGTGGGAAGCAAATGAGTCTCTTGGAAGATGGCCCTCTATGAAGGCCATTAAAGATGATCGGGTCATGGATTGCCCCCAGCTCAAGCAGATATCATCCATGTCCTGTCACCTGTGGGGCATCCGCAGAATGCCTTAATATCCCAAGCTCAGCTGCATCTAGTTTTGGGACTATGCGCGGGTCTCTGTCATCAACTGAGAAGTCAAGTAGGCCCTCTTGTCTATTTCTTGTCCGTGCATTGAAGTCCGCCAGTAGGAGGGTGTCTCCTTGTCTGGAAAACTCCACGATCTCATCATGGATCGTCTCATATGGGCTATGTCCATTTGTAGTGATCTCTCGTGCATAGGTTGACGTGTCTGGAGGAAAGTAGCACACTCCAATGAAGATAGGCCGAGCATCTGGGAGTTGAACTCATATCCACATATGTCGTGTATGCTCCTCTCTTCAAACCATAGAAATGAGTGGTCTCAATTGTGATTTGAAAAGGACAGCCGCTCCCCCAGAGCCTTGAATTCCACTATCTCTTGTCAACTCTCTTCTGTGAGCTAACTCCCATGTGTATCCAATCATTGTGGATAGCCTCGACTCTCATGTGTTTCGGTGGAGAGAGAGAGAGAGAGAGAGAGAGAGAGAGAGAGAGAGAGAGATTATATGTATCTATTAGTGATGTCAAGTGGAGACTAAGGGTCGGTCTTAATGGCATGTCTTTTATGTGTTTGTGCCCATGATCTTGCCCTATTTAGGATTCCAAGGCATCTTTTATGTAGAACCATCTTATTTTTCGGTGTGTGGATACATAGTGGAGAGTGACTCCATATTCTCGTATTTTTATCAGATGTGCAACAAGTATGGAAAACAATAAGCTTGTGGTGATCATATTTAATGCCTCTTGATGGGCATATTTTGCAAAGTTTTTCCTCTCTTGGTAGATCTCTAAGGTATTACAATTGGATTATGAGTTTCTCTCACAATGAGTTGAATAGAATGATGAAGATAACAAAGTCTTGCCAATTATGAAGCTTCAGAGTAAGAATTTGAACCTTATGATTTATCCCAAAGTGAGCTAGTCTTGTTGCTCAAGTACATAGATTGCTATCTACTCCATATGCTCATTATGAAGCATTAGAGTAAGAATTTGAACCTTATAATTTATTCCAACGTGAGCTAGTCTTGTTGCTCAAGTACATAGATTGCTATCTATATGCTCATCTCATTACACAATTCATTCTGTCATACACAATATGCTTGACTTTCATCACTCACCATGTGACTCTTATTATATATAGGCTTTCATATGAACACAATCCATAGGTTGACGTGGAATGTGGATCCCCTTAAGTAATTTCACCACCTCTTGATTACATTCGGCTATGCAACCCATTCAAATCCAAAGTCTGAAGTTTCACACGGAGTTGTAACCAAATTTGTAGGAAAGCTTGAGAGAAGAATTGCCTTTGTGCCTTCATCTGCCACATTCCAATTGAGAGCATGCATTTTCTTCAAAGTAGCTAGCATATGATTGTAATGAGTGAATAGAGACTCTAGCATGGTGTAATTGTCAATTGCTATCTTCGTCACATCAACATGGTAGACATAATCTTGTCCTAGAGCTTTGCCTAGCATGTTGGTTGCTCTTTTGTTCCTCAACTCCTAATCCTGCAATCTTTTCACTAACTTAATTGTTATTGGGCTCCATTTCTACACCATAGACCACATTGCAAAGCCCTTTCTCCATAAATAGAAGTCGAACTTCCAATTGCTAAGACACAATAAATTTCCATTGAATAGTGTTACGAATAGCTTCCTTGTAGTAAAAGTTTCCATCTTTTGATGTAGGACCTCATTGTGGTATCAATTGAAGGAATTACAATTGAATTATGAATCGCTCTCACAATACAATTGTAAAGAATTATGAGGAAGAGAAAGATGGGGGTGATTATGAAGCAACATAGCAATAATTTGAACCCAAACATACCTCTATTTATTCCAAAACGAGCTAATCTCTATCCTTGAGTACACAAACGATATTTGGTGATCATACTCATCCTAATACACTAATCCACAATTGTGATAGACTAACCCACAAGACATTCAACTATCATAATGGCCCAAATACATGATTCATTCTTTCATATATAGCAGACCCAACTCTCATCACTCAACAACTTTATAATGCACAGGTTTATGTAGAATCCCAAAGTGCTATAGTTGATCTTGCCATTGCCATAGGTAATATTACCTTTGATTTCCCCACCACTTGATTAGATTCGGCAAGCTAACACCTTATCATGCAGGAGTCTTTGAAACATTGCTCTACATGGCCAATCCAAATATCATTAGCAACCTCATTTAAGGTTTAGTACCCCAACAATCTTCCAATTGTCCTTTTCCACCACAAGATTACAAGACTTCTTTCTTATAACTTGCATATAAATTGTCTCTAAAAAAGGCATGCACTTGTCTCCATTTTGTAAAAGTGTACTACATCTTTCGCTTATGCAATAACTTGTATATCAGATTTTACTTTACAAGCTTTGTGGTGGGGAGCATTCCTTATACAACCTTTGCATTTGGTATCCTCCATTTCTTGCGGAGGGTCTTATAACCATAGTGAAGTAATGTTATGTTGGCATTGAGCCTCCCTTTCCAACTATAGCATGCATGAATTAGTTAGTGAAATAGGATGAGTAGTTGAAATTTAGTCCATAGGTCTCTTATTTTGAATCTCTTATACACCTTTTCCATTGGCTTCCATTATCCCTTGGCGAGTTCTAGAGCCCAAATGTAGCATTCAGAGAGAACCATTACGTATATAAGCATATTGTATAGTCATTGATTTTTTGCATTTAGCTTGGAAGCTAAAGATCTAATATTCTTCTTGTATGCATGTGTTCTATTTGTTATTGTGTGTGAAGCCTAGGTATTTTTATTATTGAATCATATCAACGACTTGTTTGCCTAAATCAAATGCTATAATTTTGCATTATATCTCAATGTCAATGTATGCACATATGTTACACACGCATGCATGCACACATATATCTGTATGCACGTGTGCACGTGTCACATGTGTACACACAATTTATAGTGGAAGATATATATAGTGACATCTTCCTTCTTATGAGTGTATGTTTCTTGCATCTTTAGAGAAGGAAATTGGTAAGGTGTTCAAGATGTTATCTACATACATGTAGGGGTTATCTCTATACATTTGTATAATGAAGATATAAGTAGTGGTAGCTCCCTTCTTGTAAGTGTATGATTGTATGTACTTTGTTGTGTTTGTGAGAGGACAACATTAAAGAGTTTAAGATATATCCACATTAAGATATATCCACACATGCAAGTAAGTGGTGGATGAGGTGTGTATACTTAGAGCAAATGGCATAAATAGTAGTAACTTCCTTCTTATGAATATTAGGTGCGATTCAAAGATTCATGGGCTTGATTGAGAGATCAGTGGAGTGATCCTTGGTACAAGGGTTGTGTGTTGGTTAGTGTGACCAAGTTTGGTGATAGAAGGTTCCATTAGGTATGATTGAGAATCTCCTCTTTACACTCTCTTTTCAACCACCCCACACACCAAGCACACTAATCCTCCCATACCTCCTCTAATCCCTTCTCAACCCATGTACTCATTTGCTCCTTACTCCACTTGTGACTTAAACTTCACTTGTGAATAAATTTTTTAAAATTATCTAAGAATCCATATGATTCTCTATATTTCTAGGTAAAGCGATAACAAACCAGAGAAAACATGCATTATCTATCTACCCAAATGTAACTATGATGTTGTTACACCTAGTTTGTTTGGATGGTGGTAGGTAAGTGGACCCCTTGACCTTAGAACCTAGACGACCTGAGGATTCGACACTTGGACTACCTGAGGATTCGACATCTTTTTCCAATATTGTGTTTGTCAAATTTTTGCAAACTCTAGTTGTTGCACTTTTAAACTTAGATGTATGAAACAATTTTTTCCTTATTTGTTTTCCTTTTTTCAACTATTTATCCAACTAATGGAATTAAGTGTATGGCTCAATTATTGATGGGACTTTTTAATCTAAAAACACACACACACACACACACACACACACACACACACATCTCTCATAGCATTGATACAAATGTCACTAAAATCATCAATATAAGCATTGCAACAGTGTACTATCAATGTTTATAGCAACGTTTGGATTGTACTATCGATGATTTTATCATGTAGAGTGTACTATGGAAGTTTTTCCCGATAGTTTTGTCAATGCTTATATTGATGCTGTTAGTGGCAAAACCCAACTTGAATCACATTTTGCCTCTTAGTTTTGCCTATAAACTCTCATGCTCCTTGCTTCCTTGCTCAAGCCCATTGCCCCCTCCTTGTCTATTGCTCCCAAGGCATTACCCTAACACTCTCCCACCCTTCCAAAGGCCTTTCCACCAATCATCTGAAGTTTTTCTTCCAAGAGACGGAGTCCATACATAATAAAGCAATACCACCCCCATCACCTGATCTAGCTCCACAACTTTGAGATAGCATGAGAAACTGTGATATGCCAACAGATGGTGCATGATCACCCACAAATGATGGTCCCTAGAGTGCAAAGCAATGCCCTTATAGTGGTCCTCATTGGCTATAGTGGAAATCCATTATTGTAATTAAGTCACGCAGGCCAAATTACTAGCCTAGTGGTATCAATTATCAACCATTTGGAAATTCAATCAACTAGATGGCTAGATCAAGAACCAAAATTTGAGTGCATTCAAAGAATACGTTAGCTACCAAAGAAGTGATGCATCCCAAATTACCATCCCATTGGTATCATTGATGACTATTTTTTATTCCTATCTATGTCTGATTAATAAAAATTTGAGCTATTGATTAATCACCCATGCCAGCCCGGTGACATCAATACCATGGATATAAATAAATTAAATGACTCTTAGTTAGTGGGCTTGTGCTTACATGCAAACTATTTTTTATTCCTATCTTTCAGATGCCAATATGGTAATTAACTCACACATGCCAAATTACTAGCCTAGTGGTATCAATAATCAACCATCATCAATGACATTCAATCAATTAGATGGCTAGATGTGCACTATGTGCATTGATGTTCAAAATTTGTGCCTGATTAATCAAAATTTGATCCACCAATTAGTGCCAGATTGGTGGCATCATTCCCATGGCTGGAGATAAGTTAAGCTACCAAATCAAGTCACTATGTGCAATGAGTAGAAGAACCAATGCATTCCAAGAAAGCATTAGCTACCAAATTAAGTCACACATGCCAAATTACTAACTTAGTGATTGATGACTATTTTTTAATATTGCACACCATTTCTTATTCCTGTCTATTATGCATGCATTTGATTAATCAAAATTCATGCCGCCTCATGCATGCTATCCTCCTGGTGACATGTTGGAAATGAATTAAGCTACCAAATTAATCATGGACAACAGTTAACTAGTAATTAATTATTCTTTATGAGCTGTCAAGTCACCAACTCAATGGCTATCACTCTACTTAATCATTTGCAAGTGTGGTGGTATTGTGTCATAACTTCAATTAATCAAAATTCAATCAATGCATCCAATTAATTATGAGCATAGTAGACATACATATATGATATTTTATGCATGCATCTAAGTAATCATTGGCTCAAATTTAGTAGCACCTACCCAGGATGGCACTTGGATTAAAAAATGCATGACTTAACCATCAAGATGGTGGGCCACAAAATTAATAATGCCAAAACATAGTGGCACACCACGACAATGGTCAAGGAAAATTAATTCTTATTAGTGGCACTAGTCACCCATCATAAATGTTTAATCTAGACCTTGCTCTTGCCATTTCTTTCTTCACTATTTCCTCTCCAACTCCCTTCACTATTTCCTCTCGACCTTACTCCCTTGAATTCTTGTTGCAACTTCTATCCTCTCTCATAATCATTCTCTCCTCCTCCCCTACACAATCCAAGAGAGCTCCTCACACAATCTTTCCTTCCCCAATGTTGAAGCCATGGCATGCAATATCTCCTCATAGAATTGAGACACATTCCCTCCCCTAGTGTTGAAGTCACAGCATGTGGGATCTTCTCACATAACCTTCAAACCCTCGATATGGGTTCTCTAATCAACTTCACCAAGATGACGATGAAGTGAACGTGAACATTATCTATCAGCACCACAAGATTAACGTCAATGGAAGCTTGGTTGAAAAGGCTCTTTTGGCATCCCAGAGGTAGTTTGCAAGCACAATTATTGAAGATCATGGAAGAAATAGTATATTTTAGACTTATAACCCAATGCTCCAATTAGTGTAGATGGTGGAGTTAAGGTTTTGAGCTTGCTGACAGATGTTCAAGAAAAGCTAAAAAAGACAAGTCAACTTTCTTAATATGAGAAGAACAATGAAGTTCTAGTAGTAGGTTCAAGCAATAGTAGAGAAATTGAACAGACGTTAGGTCTATTTCTCAAGCATGTTGAACAACTTGAAGAATTTCATGGATGGCAAATCCAAATTTTTAGCTTAGTCAAGCTAGGTTGGAATGTACCTAATGGGGATGACCCTGCAATCAATTTATAAGAAAGACCAAAAGGAGATAAAGAGAATACACATGAAAGCCATCAATGCAACAATGAGAGCATGCAATGTGAGACATTCCTCAGGGTGGATGCAAAGGCCTAAGTAGATGAGGAAGAAGCAAATGTCTTGCAGGCATAAGGTCATGTTGAGGCCGCTGAGGGCCATGAAAAATAAGACTTTTGATATCACTAGTGACACTCAAAAGATGAAATATGTACCAATTAGATGTCAAAAATGCTTTTCTCAATGGTTACCTAGATGAGGAAGTCTACATGTAGTAACCAGTAGGGTATGTTAAACTAGGGAAAGAGCAACAGGGTTTTCCATCTCAAGAAAAGTCTCTACAACTTAAAGCAAGCACCCAAAAGTTGGTACAACAAAATTGACAAGTATTTTGCTAATCTAGGATACATAATGTCCAATGTAAATCATACCCTCTACTACAAAGTTCAAGGGGAAGACATTACTATTCCACTTTTGTATGTAGATGACATGATTGTGTGACAAGAAGCAATGATAGCTTCATCTAGAAGATGAAATAAGACTTATTTGTTGAGAGTTTGATATGGAAGATCTTGGATAGACTCAGATAGCACCTTCATTGTATTGAGTTCCGGAGAGACTCAGACAACACCTTCATGAGCCAGCAAAGATATGTGGATAGTCTCCTAAAGAAGTTTCATATCGCAGGATTGCAAGGTTGTAGCCACTCCCATGGAGAGAGTTTGAAACTTAACAAAGATCCAAAAAAGCTTACAATCAATGACAAGCACTATCGACAACTTATCAGATCACTTATATATCTTACTATCACACAAGGTTAGATATTTGCTATGCAGTAAGTTCACTTGCACAATTATGATAAATCCAAAATAGTCTCACTATAATGTAGGCAAAAGAGCCTTGAGATACACTAGAGGTACAAGACAGTTAGATAGGAAGCCATCCAAGGTTGCATGGATACTATGACAATTGACTATGCAAGAGTTCATGAGACTACAAGATCCACACAAGAATACACAATTTTTCTTGGTCAAGGTACTATATCATGGTTTCAAATACGCATCGAATTGTTTCTTTGTCTTCAACTAAAGCATAATATAGGGCACTCACAACAGGTGCATGTGAGGCTACATTAGGAAAAAAGGGACCTCATTTTGGGGCCTTTTAGCCAAAATGAAAAATAGCTCTCAACCAATGGCGATAGGGACAACGTAACGTTGGGAAAAGTAAAAAATTTTGAATTTTTTTTTGGAATGTCAAAGCAAGAAATAATATTTTATGCATGTAAAACTATCAATGACAAATAAAAAATTTGGTCGAGGTACTGACACGATTCTACTATCTGACAATGTCTTATTTAAAAAAATCACCAATTGAAATGTGCTTTCCCTCCCAAACTACCGTCCCCTCCCAAATAACTCTTCCTACTCTCTCTCTCTCCCTCTCTCTCTCTCTCTCTCTCTCTCTCTCTCTCTCTCTCTCTCTCTCTCTCTCTCTCTTCTCTCTCTCTCTCTCTCTCTCTCTCTCGGTTGCTTCATTGTATGCATTCCTTTAACCTCTAGATTGGGTTGCCTTCTACGAGTTTACCACTAGTAACTTGAAGTACCTCTAGGAGCAAGGTACAACAGTGAGCTCTTTGCTTTGTCAATCTCTCTCTTTGAATTTTCATAAGTTTGCAATGAATTCTTCGCTTTTGCAAAATGGTGTGTTTATCAGAATGCTGCTGACTAGAATGTAACTTTTGCAAGTTTTTCGTGGGTACAACAAACTAGTAGCTGGATCTCAATGTTTGAGAAACTTTCTTTATCAAAATATCGAGGAGCAATGTACAAGATTGAGCTCTTTGATTTTTCAATCTCTGTCTTTGAGTTTTTATAAGTTAAAGTGTTAGGTTGGATAATATTCTTTTAGTTTTTGATGAACAAGTGTACTTTTGCAAAATGGTGTATTTATGAAGATGCTGCAAAATGGAATATAACTTTTGAAAGTTTTTCGTGGGGACGACAACCTAGTAGTAACTAGACCTGGTTCTACGAGAAGCTATGTTGATCATAATATTGAAGAGCAAGGTTAATATTAGAGCAATCTCGTTGCTTTCTCAATCTCTCTCTTTGATAATATTCTTCAAGTTTTCAATAAGAAGATTGTGCTTATGCAAGAGTAGAATATAATGTGTGCTCCTTGATTTGTCCATTGAGTTTTTCAAGTGTTCGAGTATAAGTTTGAATACTAGTCTCAATGGCATGCATCGATAATTAGAACTGTTCTTATGCAAAATGTTGTGTTAATCAAACTATCGAGGACGAAGCTATAGATGTGAGGAGGTCCTTCCCTCATCGACCTCTTTCCTCTATACCTTCAATCGAAGTTGCCAATAAGGTTGCTGTGGATGGTTGCTGGCAAAGATTGATGTTACCCAAAGGAAGTCGGGTGCTCATGCAACCAAACATAAGGAAGAAGCCATGCTCAAGTAATCCCTTTTTGGCATCTTGGAAGGGTAGGGTGAAAGATTTTAGAACCAAGGGGGGGATGAAATCAATAAAGGAAATATTGGTTCAACATGTACACATGCATAGAGAGCTTGTCTTGTGAGAGAATTATAAAAATTATCTTCCACAACATAGAACAAAATTATAAGTGACTTCATTGAGAATTCATATTTCATAATTAGAGAATTTCTTGAACCTCAATGTCTTGATTTTTATTTTCAAATATATATCCTTCATCTTATGAGCAATGGCAACTTATGGAATACATTTTAGGATTCATCGATGTGTTACATGGGTCCATAGGAAAATTGCAATATCAAGGTAAATCGGCAACAGAGTTAGCTCAGTCAAGAGTCTTTTTCTATGATCATTTCTATCAACTATTGGATAAAGCCAACACATGGTGTGTTGAAGAAACTAGCTCTCCCAGCATGGAATACCATTGATTGGCCAATTCCCCATGGAAGTGTAGAGTCATATAGAGCCATCTTGTTTATAGAAGTACAACGATCCTTACGGCCAGGGATACAACGATCCTTACGGCCAGGGATTGCTAATAGAATTAAAAAAATAACTATTTGCATGCCAATAATGGTATTTGTAGATCCATTCAATAAATTTTTTTATCAAGACTTGCAAGATGATCTCACTTATAATGCAAATGGTGCTGAAAGAATTCTTGACTTCTTGGATTTGGTTGGGACATGATAACATCCAACCTAGTATACTATGAGGTTGTGCACAATGCCATTAAACTTAAGTACATGATTACCACTCACAATTTCATACTATCCTTTTACTATAGATGTAGTAGAATGATTGGGAACCAATTGGCTCCAATGAATCAAGATTTAAACTCTTTTGGTCCTGAGAATGAAGCACTTCATATCACTATTAATGAGAATGAAAATTTATTGGGAATTATATCACTTAGACAATGTTGCACACTCACCCAATTATGCCAAGACATTCAAGTGGAGACAGAGGGCAGTGTTGCAGAAGGATTCTCATTCATTCTAAATAACAAGAAGGTAAACCAAGTGTTGAATATAATTCAATGTTTTATTCTTTATTATTGAACGAATAAGAGAAAGACTAGATGTTTTTGCTTTTTAACAGACACCATTGAGTAACACTACATGTTGACAAGTATTGCAACAAAGGGAAAGGACAATTCTGTGCAGAGACATAATTTAGAACTCATGATTACAGATACTCTATTAATACAAGACACATGTATAAAATGATTATTTACATTGTATACAAATGTGATGCAACGGTTGAAAAGTATACATTATAATGTCAAACAAATGGATGATTATTAGGCAATGGTTGCTGTTCAGGCGATGGCTAATGCTGTGAAGGGTTAGCATCCACTTCCTAGGATTATCCTATGAAGAAGGTTGAACACAAAGCTTCTTTTGTGTCTTTTCCTCATCCACCACCTCCTCTACCATATCCTCATCCAGCATCTCTACCAGAGCATCCTCTGCTCTAGTTGTTGAACTTTTCTCCTACACCCTTTAGTGCTGGTGTAGAAGGAGCAAGTTAGAGAAGCTCTACAATAGTTCTAGCTCTAAAGTTGCAGCCATAATCTGCATTGTAACTATATTCTTTCATCATTTTACAAACAACAATGGAAACTCATTTTCTCTTGTATTGTAACAATTTGTCATAAAAAGTTTGTGATAGATACATCTATATTCATGACTCAACTCTCTCTCTCTCTCTCTCTCTCTCTCTCTCTCTCACACTATGTATTACAAACTTCCAAGAGTACAATGTGCCTCAACTCACATAGGAGTCTCTAAAGTAGTTAAAGGATTCTCAAGTCCAGCCTCGATATATGGATGTGTAAGGGGCTCAGGATCCTCACATCTAAACTCAGTATTTGGATGGGGAAGGGGCTTAGAATCCTCATGCCTAGGCTCATAATCCTTAGTATTTGAATGGGGAAGGGGCTCATGATCCTCACGTTAAGACTTAGTAGTTTGAAAAGGCATGACGAGGGTCCTCATGTCCAAATTCAGTAGTTGGAGGAGGAAGTTCAATGAATGGTGGAGGCTTCTAAACTTGGGCCTTAGGGTCCTTAAGTCCAATAAGAGAGTCCTCATCCTTGTCTCAAGTGACATCCTCCATCAATTTTGAGCTTTGTCCCTGATCTAATTTCTTAGAGCTTTCCTCCTCCCCTCTTTTTGCTTGTGGTAACAAGGAGGCATACCGAAGGAGATCTATGGTCATGATAGCTCTAAAGTTGAACACATATTGATAATCATAGCTTTCCTCTCATCTGCACAAACATAAACAAAAATTTAGTTTCAAATTCAGTGTTAAGATTAATGTTATATATAAGTTTTAAATAGATCAATAATGGTGCTTACAGAGGCCTATGTCTCCTCTGTAGCAAAAGTCTCAATAATGTACTTGGTGTTTATAAGGACCCTCCATCCACAAGAGTATGCATCATATTTTTGAGGTGTTTGTGTGCCATCTAGTAGATTCACTAAGCTAGGGCATGAGAGGTTTGGTCATCTAAACCTTAGTTCTTTGAAGGAGATGCATAAAAGTGGAATGATTGCAAACCTACCAGAAATTTCAGATATGCCCGATGTATGTGAAGCTTGCATGATGGGCAAGTAGCATTGGCAGCCCTTTCCTAAAGAGGCCACTAGGGCAAAGGCTCCTCTAGAGCTCATTCACACGGACCTCTACGAAAAGATGGAGACGGAAGCTTTGGGTGGTTCCTACTACTTCATGACATTGATCGACGACTACAGTAGAAGGATATGGATATACTTCGTGAAGACTAAAGACGAGGCTTTTAGTAAGTTTAAGGAATGGCATGTAATGGTTGAGAAAGAATCGGGGAGGAAGGTGAAGAAATTGAGATCAGACAAAGGTGGAGAGTTCACATCAACTGAATTCAAAAGTTATTGCAAAAGTCACGGGATCAAGAGGCAGAAGCCCCCGTCACATACATCACAGCAAAATGGAGTAGCAGAGCGCAAGATGCACATCATCTGTGAAATGGGCAAGAGTATGATGAAAGGGAAGGATTTGCCAAAGACTTTCTAGGCTGAAGCATGTAACACGGCAGTTTACATTCTGAATCGTAGGTACACGAAGGCTGTGAACGGGATGACTCCACTGTAGGCCTTTTCTGGTAAGAAACCTTCAGCTGCACATTTCAGAGTTTTTGGATGTGACAGTTTTGTGCATGTCCCTGATGCTAACAAGACCTAATGGGAACTAAAGAGCTAAAGTGTATTTTCTTGGGCTACAGTGAAGAGGCGAAGGGTTACCGTCTCTATAACCCTGTTACCAATAAGATAATAGTAAGTCGCGATGTGGTCTTCTTAGAACAGCCGCATCAATTGGAGGAGGATGCTTCCTTTCCAAACAACCAGGACTAGGATATCCATCCAGTACCACCACCAACAATAGACCGAACTCCCCCAACGGTGCTTGGGAGGATTCAAGATAAAGAAGATGAAGAAGAGCCTGTAGAACCACAACGGCAACGGCCATTCCCGAAGTGGGTAAAGTAGCTTTTGGACGGTAGATAACCTCTAGCCATTGAGGAGGAACCATCTGAACATCACCGGTCCAAGAGATTAGAGGAGCAAAGAAGGGCGCAGGAACACTTGGTCAACTACGCTTTGATGACAGAGGTGATCCGTGCTAATGAACCCAAGTGTCTTGAAGAGGCACAGGGTGATGATAGGTGGATGGAGGCTATGCAGTCGAAGTATGGCTCCATAATGAAGAAGAACACTTGGGACCTTGTGGATCGACCACCAAAACGCAAGGTAATCAGCACTAAGTGGGTATACAAGACCAAGTACGAGTCCAATGGAATGTTGGATAAGTACAAGGCTCGACTCGTGGCAAAAGAATTTGCACAGGTACATGGTTTTGATTATCAGGATACTTTTGCTCCCATAGCTCGACTAACCACAATTCGCAGTGTTTTGGCTTTAGCTGCTCATGGAAGTTGGCCCGAGTTTCAGACGGATGTAAAATCTGCCTTTTGAATAGAGATCTCAAGGAGGAGGTATATGTGGAACAACCACTAGGTTTTGTGATCCCCGGTTCATCCCCGGTTCAAAAGGGTAAAGTCTGTAAACTAAAGAAGGCACTTTACGGGGTGAAACAGGTCCCACAAGCATGGTACTAGTGGATTGATTCCTACTTTCTGCAAAATGGGTTCAGGAGGAGCCCGTATGATGCAAATTTGTATATCTTCAGAGGAGGAGGCAAGTGTATGATCGTGGTCCTTTATGTGGACGACCTTGTCATAACAGGGAACCATGAAGAGAAGATCTCATAGACAAAGCATTTGCTAAGAAGAGAGTTTGAAATGACATACCTCGGACTAATGCATTTCTGTTTGAGAATTGAAGTTTGGCAAGAGCCAAAACAAACCATCTCACAGCTGAAGTATGCTGGAGAGATACTGAAGGCATTTGGCATGGCTGAGTGCAAGACAGTTGGCACCCCTATGGAGGTTGATGTGAAGCTCTCAAATGAGGATTCATCCCCACTAGTGGACGAAGCGAAGTACATAAGGCTTGTGGGCAGTTTGATTTACTTGTGTAGCACGTGGTCGGACATCAGCTTTGCGACTGGTGTACTAAGCAAGTTTTCCAATAAGCCCTGGGAGAACCATTGGAGGGCAGGGATGCAGGTGCTAAAATACATCAAAGGCACACTTGATTATGGCATCACCTATACCAAGGGCAACATCTTGACCAGATTCTGTGACTCGGATTGGGCAGGAGACGTGGACAGTAACCACACAAGGGTATGCCTCCTATCCGCTACAAAAGACAACTAGTGCAGTTGCAAGTAAGCATTTAGTTTAGTGCAATTTCCAAACGTACTACTATGCTGACATTTATGGTTGCAAGTTGCGATTATCGTAGCTCGGTCTTCAGGGTTTGGGCCGTCAGCCACAATGATCTGGTCAGTAGGTGGCCCATCCAAATCAACTTTCACAATGATAAACGCAAGTGTGTTAATGATAGAGGAATGATGCTCTAACGTTCTCCAATTGATTCACCACACATGGCGCGTAGCGGCGTATGACTGTATCTGGAACAAAATAAATATTGCCCTCAAAATGGCTCTCCCTTCAAAATTGTTGTGGTTGCATCTACACGAAGGGAGAAAGAGGATGTGCTGCCCTCGCTTGCTAATAGTAGGACCTTCAATCTTGTAAATTCGTCAACCTCAAATACATCTTTGAAGTCGAGCACATATGCATGGGGGACATGCAATGTAATACTTTCCGAACATGCAAAATCTGTAAGGTCGATATGCATGTGCACAGGGTACGACACATCTTTTTCTTTAAAGGTACCATATTTAGCAAGCACTCTCCCCTCAAAAGCAGATCGATGCAAAACAAACTCAAATAGTGATGCTATTGATAGGACTGTAGAGGGGCCGGGTTCACGGCACTACTACTTGCACCAACACATTCATTCCTCCAAGTTCATATCCATCGTATGGAGTGAAGTTTTCTCCCATTGGTTTTGGAGAATTGCCATCAATGTTGCAATGGCTTTTCCCATCTTGTATGCCCACATTTGAACTTGCTAGAAAGTTTCAATATGAAATGTGTGAGGATAATTCAAGTGTCTATCTTGACTTTGTTGTCTTAAACCTATATTTTTAGTTACTATGTGTCCTACCCTCACTACATCTTTCGAAGTGCTTTTCTTTCTAAGTATTTGTGATTGGAAATAGGAGACACTATATGATTTTAAATTATTAGAAGTTGGATTTCCAATTCAAGAAAAAGCCTAGGTAATGTTGTGCGCCCAAATCATACTTTATATTTGTTAATGCCAAGCTTGCAAAATGCTTTTGAATCAATACCAAAAACAATGTTTACTTCCAAAGACTTAAGAACTACAACTGTATTAAAAGAAGGCAAACAAGGCTAACATAGTGTGGCTCTACTAAATAAATGCTCTATGGTTTTTAGGAAGATGTAATTAAACCATGCCTTTGCTAAACATCATGTCATAATGGCTTGCAACTATAGAGGAGGCATTTTGTAAAATGTAGCACCACAAACTTTCAAATGAGGATAGCATTTGTTCCAAAATAAATAAGTTGGAGACAAGTAAAATCTACACTTCAAAAAAGTGTTCATTTTCGATTACATAAGTAGGTGGACATTATTTCCAAGCAAGCAATTACAATGCAAACAATTTGTACTAACTTGTAACTGCTGCAAAGGATGCGTTTCCAACAACGTTACACCACACCATTTTGATTATGATGCATACATGGCATATGCACAAGGACATATGCAGTGGCAAAGTGTGAACCATTGAGTTGCACAAATAAGCTAGCATACATGGCATGAAAGGGTGAAGGACTTGTGCACGAAAGTACCCAACAAAGTGACCTAAAATGGGAGGGTTGGGGGACATATTTAGCACTACCATGATGTCATCTAGTGACGAATTGATTGGCTAGTTAGACTTAGTCAATGGGACCCCTAGAACTTTGGTAGTAGATATATCAAGTTGACTAGATTTGGTTATCGCGGTCAGTTATTTTACATGTGGTGGGCGTCAACGCTCACCATCTTGGGCAAGTTTGGTTTCTTACTCCAAAGTTCCAAAGTTCAGAGCCTCTTCTATAGCCATTGAAGTTTATCAAGGAGCAACAATAGTAGGAGAGGATTCTAGAAATCTAGGAGTAGAGTAAATGCAAGATTCAAGCTACACATTTGGCAATGTTCCAACCTTTAGATGTGTGGTACTCTTGGTTGTTTTGTGATAGTTTCTTCATAATTTTGTGCATTCTACATGTTGATATGAGGATTTGTCTTTAAATAGTAAGTGTTTGTATTTGCAACACCTTTGTACATATGCCATGTACATACTACATTACATGTGAGTAGAGCTCGAGTATTAATGATTCTAGCAACAACATTTCACTACACTAGCTAGCCTCTTAGAAAGCTAGTCTATTTTTTAACAAGTTTTGGATTAAGGAAATTCATGCGATATGAAAATTGGAATTCTAAAAGAGATTAAAAGGAAATTCCTATGATCATAAACTTTTATTCAAAGTTGAGTTTCTTCATGATCTTAATGGCAACAATGAATCAATGCAAATACCTAAATGAGTAAGTCCCTTATACACGGAAAGTCTCATAATGATTCGACAATCTCCATCTTAAGGATTCCTACCTCATCTAACAACCCTAGGTAGCTTATACGTAACTTGGGTAGTAGGTATTAACTAAGGCTTAAGGTTGAGAATGAATGACTCCAAGGTCCAAAATGATCCAAGGATATAAGTGCAATCTAGTTGGGGGATGCCCTCTAGAGCTAGCATTGAATGGTCTAGTTTTCCCAGAAAGTAGGGTTACTTTGAGAACCTTGGTGTTAATAGCTTAACCCTCACATTTAGGATTATGGCTAGGTACTTTTGATACGTGTTGCCATATGACAAAACACATTCTCCATGAGTGTATCCATGTTGTGCAAACTGTGACATATCGTTGTTGGATTCTTACTAAGTGGACATCTAGGTGAGTGGGCTTGGGTTGTCCAAGGTATGGGGATTTTAAAGTAACATCATAGTAGAAACTAATACAAGATAAACATCAAAGTATGCAAAACATTAAAGTGTAAAACATTAAAGGAAAAGAGATCGCCCATGGTCATCTTTAAGATGCAACACAAGCATAGAGGTGAATTTATTTAGTGTAGGTGATTTTCTCATGTGTGGTGGGGGTGTAGGCTTGATATGAGTATGGACTTCACACTTGTCACAATTCTTGGACTCTAGTTTGTGCTATCACAATAAGCTTAGAACAAAAGTGAGGTGCATAGAAGAAAAGTAAGATTTGGTACCATATTGCCATATTGCGATATAATAGGTACATGTAAGGCTATGCATTGGCGGTGCAATGTGCAGAGTGCTTGATGGGAGCTGCAAGTCCCCTTAGAACGCCTTGAGTTGCTTGCCTAGCAATGACTGGCAACTTCTTCTAAGATTCTTGAATCATGCATGGAGTGGCTCAACCGAGTGGCTCAACGTCTTGAATGATGCATCGAGTGGCCAACCCCCCAGAGGCTCATTTTGTCATGGATAAAGCTTTCCATGTCGTTTGCAAACAAGACCCCTTTGGTAGCGGAGGTTGAATGGGCACGGGAGAGACTCCGAGGCACTAGTGTCATTCATCTCCATTAGCTCGGTTAGGTGACTCCCATCTCCATCTCGATTTGGTTGGGAAGTAACTCTTTGAGCAGTTGGTCTTTTGGAAATATTGTAAGTTGGTGTGGAGGAAACAGAAAGTAGATACTAGACAGACATGGGATGGGCGATCGCACTTCACGGTGGAGCTGGAGTCATTCCTCAAGAGATGTCGGTCGAGCTCAAGCACTCTGTGCAGTCGTCACTCCAAGAATGCCTTCACATCGGGGTCTCCGCTTTGCAAGAGTCCCGTTCGGCTCTGGACGTTGCAGAGCTCGTGGTAATTAGTCTTATGCCTCTTGGCCACAGCTGCAGCGGCTGCTTCGTCAACTCGAAAATGCTCTAGATTGCTTATAACCACTTGAGTCTCTTCAATTCGGAGGCTCGATCTTCTGCCCCCGGATGTTTAACTATAGTAACTCAGTAAATCGAGAGTGGAATGTTGGCCAGGTTAGGGCTCTCGAAAACAACCCTATCTTCAATGCGGGGAAAGGCTCTGTCTTGACTACAAGCGAAACTGTTGAAATGGAGGCATGTATTATGGATGGGGTGACACGGACTGTGGAGCAGTTTCTGGTATATCGACTGTAGTGAATCCCATTTCGCTGGCATGATTGGTAATGGAGAAGACGCCTCACATCTACCTGGCATTTGATGGGACCGAAGAATTCGCAAGACAACAGATATAGCTTCCAGCGCTAGCTATTTATTTGAGCCGATTTGCAAATTTTTGTTAGGTGCTTGATGCCTAATTTGCAGGGGTTGAATTGGCTGATCCTAGTCATTTCATCACTGAGAAAAGGACGAGCAGCCCGCAGTAAGCAGGTGTGTGTGTGTGTGTGTGTGTGTGTGTGTGTTTACTGGTTGAACTATACACACAAAAATTCATTTTATTTTTCAAGACGGCACTGTATTACTGAGGATGTTACTCAGGCTTGTACTCTTCCATGTCTTTGATCATTAAGTTTGTCTGTTGCAGATGGATTCAAAGCCTGCTGAAAACCCAGCAATTCACTCTAGTGCAAATACAATTGCACCTGCAGTAGGGAACCAAGCAGTTTTCCCTGACAATAACGTTGTTGGAGAGACAGTTGGGTGTGTCGTGGTTGACAAACTCGGGCACTGTGCAGCAGCCACTTCGACTGGTCACCAGGAAAATGGTAGGTAGAATTGGGGACACACCCATTGTAGGTGCAGGAAACTACGCTAATCACCTTTGTGCAGTGTCTGCTACTGGAATAGGAGAGTACATAATTCGAGCCACTGTAGCTCGTGCAGTGGCAGCAATTATGGAACATAAAGGGGCTTCTCTCACTGAGGCAGTGGATGAAGTGATTGGAAGAAGGCTAGAGAAGGGTACAGGAGGACTTATTGCAGTTTCAAGTACTGGGGACTTAGCAATGGCATTCAACACAAGAGTGTTTAGAGCAGCTGCCGATGAGAGTGGCCACTCTGTAATTGGAATATGGCATTGAAGATATGCTTTGGCATTTGTGTTCTCGAGTATACCAATGAAGTGTATTTTGAAAATTAGCAAAAGAAATATCATCGAGACATATTATTAAAAGAAATATTATAGACACTTCATTATCAAAAGACTCACTATAATCTTGGGTTTCATTTGAAAGACTTGGAGATTGAGAACTTTGTAGATGAAGATATTTTGAGCTTTTCATGTTTCTTTTTTTTCCCCTTAAGGCCATTTGCACTATAAACTGTGTTTTGTTGGTTTTTGTGGGTGACTATTGAACGGAGATAGTTATTGCTTGTCCCACGTTGAACTCACACCTATCAATTGCAAGCGATCATTATTTACTCCTTGATGAACTACCGAGTCGTGTGTGTTCTGATTATTTGGCTGTGGCTGAATTACCCTGGCAGGGGACGCACAAGGTATGTCGATCAACCTTTCTAACCTTAACGCCCTTATTTGGCTTGGGGTCCACATTTATGAAGTGATTGAGAGAAGGCTAGAGAAGGGTGCAGGAGGACTTACTACAGTTTCAAGAACTTGGGGCTTAGCAATGGCATCCAACACGACAGGAATGTATAGAGCAGCTGCCGATGAAAGTGGCCACTCTGTAAATGGAATATGGCATTGAAGATATACTTTGGCATTTGTGTGCCCCAGTATATCAATGAAGGGTAATTTGAGAATTGTTATCAAAAGAAATATTATAGGGACAAAAGAATAATTATAGACACTTCATTATCAAAAGAAATATTATAGACTAGGCACCCTCATTCACAGCTAGATATTTCAATTAACATGATGCTCTTCCTCTGCCTATTTAAAATTAAGACAGTTTGAGCTTTTCATGTTTTTTATTACTTCCCATTAGGTTGTTCTTGGAAGCTCATTTTAAACTCTCTTGCTCTATTCTCAAGGCCATTTGCATCATAAACTGTGCTGTGTTGGTTTAATGGGTGACTCTTGACAGGAGATAATTATTGCTTGTCCCATGTTGAACTCATGTCTATCAATTGCAGCTGATCGTTATTTACTAGTGACTCATGCATGTTCTGATAATTTGGCTGCAGCGCTGTATTACCCTGGCAGGGACTGTCATGTTGGATATCCTTTAGTACACTTCACATTTTGACAAAATAGTAGTACAGCATCTCACGTGATAATGCATGAGGTATGTTGATCAACCTTTTTAACCTTAATGCCCATGCGCTTATATAGCATGTGGGTGTCAACTTTTTACCAGGGTTATCGCACATATCACTCAAAATAGGAGGGAATGCCAGATCTACAGGGGCCAAACCTGAAAAACAAGGAACCAGACAGATTCACAAAAGAGGGATGAACTCTTCACAGTAAGTTAACCCGGATTCTTAACTTGATGGAACAAGGAGCTCAACTGAGAACCTATTATCGTAAGTAAAAGGGGATCCTTTGTAGAAGAGACAATAGAGTGTCTTTATGATGGACCTAACAAAGGATTGTAGAGGGCTTGAATCTAATCTGCAACTACCAGAAGAAGAATAAACCTGGCATACAAAGTCTGCCCAAGATTATGTGCGATGATTGTTTTGCGAAGAAAAAAACACTCTCCAAAGCTTGAGCATTTTAAATCTATGCATCATATGCATCACTTCTAGCTTTGCAGAAGATGTTGCTCTATCATATACATCAATGACATTTTTCCAGCAACATGCCAAGGAGGCAACGTAAGTAATAATTGAGCAATTTTATATCAACGCATAATATGTATTCCTTGTTGACTCCAACACTCCTGGAGTCAACAACATTTTTCCAGCAACATGCCAAGGACACAGCCTAAGTAATAATTTAGCATTTTGAATCAATGCATAATATGTAGTACCTAGTATGCTTAAGATGTCTCCAAAGGCCTTCTATCTCTCATTACTCCACGAATAAAAGAAGGCACAACATGCTTTGCCCTTGGATTTGCTATGTGGACAAGGACCTGAATGCATGCACAAAAACAAAGTGAAATTGTTTGCAATCCAAGGTCCAAATTTGAGCCCTACTTGTTTACAATGATTGAATTGAATAAGTCCAGCTAACGGTTAGACTTGTAAAAATTTGTGCTGCAAGATTATGGTGTTTACATAGGTTGCACATAAAAGATGGCATGAAAGTCGATCATACAAAAGATCTCAAGGAGCCCTCTTGTAAGATGTCTGGTTGTACAGATTTTACCACCATATTCCTGGTTGATCTCATCATCAATGTCTTGCATTACAATGATAGAGACGGACTGCAAAATTCAAGCGGAAAAGATAAGGAATAAAAAATAATGTAGCAATTTGTTAAAAAAAGGAGAACATCGTGATACGTATCAAGTTGTCCTAGATGTATAACACAGTATGGCCCCACCAATCGTTAGGGACTCCATGTATGTAGCTACCCGTTTCTTTTGGCTCACCATGGCCAATCAACCTATGCGTTTAGATTAATCTTTTGAGACCATATTTAAAACATTTTACACCTACGGCTGAGAGCCATTTGTTTGTGCTAAGAATACCATGGATGCATATGTTTGTAAATGTTGAGTTTCTTATTATTCGCTCTCTATAGAATTATTACCCATATAGCAACTTCATTAGCTTGAAGATTTGCTAGGTTACGAACTTCTGGATGTTGTATTACCAAACCAACGTAATCACATACTACTCTTAATATATATATATATATATATATACTTTAGGACACCGCCTCCTGCAACTCCCAACAATCTAGATGCAATAGTATTCCCCCTCGTACTCTGGTGAGGCAGCCTATAAGGCCGTTCCTTCACAAGAGTCAGACAGCAAAACACAGGCTGCAGACATCCTTAATTCACTTTCCTCATAGCCCATCTTATTCCAAGTACCAACGGGGCATTTATGACAACATCAGAATTCAAGGTGCTAATCTCCAGATTCAAGCATCTAATCTTGACCTTGAGTATAAGCTCACAGCCTTCTGGTTACGCAACAGCTAATTAAGCTTGTGGGTGTGCACAATTGATTGCGTCATCTTCCCTGTTGGTGGTCAAGTAAACCATCGAGCTGCAAAAAATCGCATTCTCCATTCTGCATAGCACAACAGTGGGTTGACCTGGATTGAGATTGCCCTAGAGATTGAAAAGGGCCCATGCAAGCAATGCATCCTGCAAAGCCCTATGATCATATTGAAACATTAAAATTTAACTCAAACCATGCTTTTGTAAATGCGAAACATGAGATTGTAAGTGAGACAACTGGCAACGTTCAAAGCTTGACAAATCGAGAGTTATAATGAGAGAAGAAATACATGTAAATTACAAAAGATGGATGTTTACTGTCCTAAGACAATCCCAACTCAACGAGCAAAGTAGCCTCTTTTTACAAGTAAATTACAAAAGATGGATGTTTACTGTCCTAAGACAATCCCAATTCAACGAGCAAAGTAGCCTGTCACGGAATCACGGGAAAACGTTGTTGATATACAACTGTTGCAAGTAGATGTCCCAAACTTGTGTTGAATTAAGAATGGGTGTCCTCTGGAATTTTGCCTAGGGACTTGAAAAGGTTCAGAACAGATGGCAAATTCCAGAAGTCTGTTCTGCAAGCCTTCACCCGTGTTAACCGAATGGTGTAAATGCCAGCTATAGGATCCGAATAGCTTCAGCGTTGAGTAGCTTAATATCTAAGAACATATTGGAGGTATTCTTCTTTCATTCCCCCCATTCTGATTCCCAAAGGTCAAGAACAAAGTCCTCACAGTCTAAGGTCCGCCCTGTTTCAAGTTATGGATCGGAAGATTGTATTTTCTATCTTCAATACAGAATTTATTAAGCCTGTCTCTAATTCAATCGCCCTTGCCCCTTGGCGAAGACGACAGCTCTGGTTTCAGGCTTGAAAGCTACAACTTTGCTTGCACGTCATCCTTGGTGAACACAGCCCTGAACGTGGATGCATCCAAATCAGAAGCCCACTTTCCATTTGCTACCAAAAGAGCGGCAATGCGCCCGATTTCGTCAGACGATTTAGCACTGGCTCCACAGCCACCAGCAGCTACAAAAATGCGCGAGTGGCCTGGTGGCTGTCCATCGGCAGCATCGATGTAGGGGTAGCCATGTGCCGTGTACGAAACCATGCAGCGCTTGACGGACACAGAGTCGATGCGCAGATCCAGGATTAGCTCATTAAGCACATCAAGCAGAGCTCCCGTCTCTTCTGGGTTGCCATCACCATGAAACCACTCTAACATTTCTTCAGGCGATGATAAGTAGACAGGATTCCAAGCGGTACCCCCGATCTTCAGATACATTTTTCCATCCGGGTATGGCAAGGGAGGGCAACCATACACAGAATGGAAGAAGGCATGCGATCTGAGTCTCCAAATGAAAGAAGGCATGTCTCGCAATCTTTGCTGTTCCTCCGAGCCAACTTCCGCGAGGACGACAGATACTGCCTTCGTTCTCAAATCTAAATTCTTCATGGGCAGCAAGAATCCGGAGTACGATCCAGCGCACACCAGCACCCTCTGCGCGCGGAGCGTCTTTCCTCGATCGGTGCGGATTTGGACTCCTTCCTCAGAAGGCGAGATGTCTACCACGGTCTCCGGCACGATGCGAGCCCCATGTTTCGCCGCCGATGCCAATTGAGCGGTGATGAGAGCCATGGGGTGGATGTACCCAGCTCCGCCAAGCTCCAAGATGGCGACATCAGGAGGGCGGGCGTTGAAGTAAGGGAATTTCTGCTGCAAGGAAGCGCAATTCTCGATGAGTTCCAAGGAGGCACCGTGGTCCAAGCCGACGTGCAGGGATCGACGGAGGCTATCGCCGGGCTCATCGGACAAGTGGGAGACGCGGAGGGAGCCGACGGGGTGATGGAAAGGGATGCCAGAGTGGAGCTGGAGGGGGGAGTAACGGGCGATGGAGCGGGAAGCGAGGAGAGACCAGAGGGGGTCAGGGTCGACGATGCGGGTGAGGCGACCTTGGTCGAAGTGGGAGGAGAAGGGGCCGAGGAGACGGGGGGAGGAAGGGGGGCCGATGGCGACGAGGGAGGAGCCAAGGGAAAGGGAGAGGTGGCGGGATGCGGCAGAGCCGATGAGACCGAGTCCGATTACAGCAACAGAGAAGGTGATGGCCTCTTCTTCTTCTGCTTCCGTCGCCATGGAAGCTTGCCAAGCTTAGCACAACACCACCACAGCACCACCAGCATCCAGGAAGAAGACGGTATCAGGAATCTCCACCCCCAGATTCCAAAACCCGCCTTTCCCCAGAATATATTTTTGATATTTATATACTATGTTTTTTGTTGGCCTTCCGTGAGCTACGTCTCACTCACGACGATTCCCAATAGACTCCAAAAATCTTATTTTTTTGATTTTCAAACAAGGTGGCCATACCACTCTCGCCCTCCTTGGAACCTTCGCCTTCATCACTCACTATCTACTATCGTTGCTCCTGCTGCTCTTCTACTGCTTGCTCTGCAAGGCTAAGGGGGTAGGTACTAAGTACTTCCAATAAAAGAACTTGCTAAAACAAATTTAGTAAGATCTTGGTTAGTTCCTATTTGGGCCAAACATTCCTATTTGGGTCAAACAAATTTACTGGGTTGGGCCAAACATTCCTATTTGGGTCAAACAAATTTACTGGGTAAGTTCCTATTTGGGTCAAACAAATTTACTGGGTAAGTTCCTATTTGGGTCAAACATTCCTAACTACATCATTAACCTAAGACCTAACCCTGGTCAACTTGACCGACTACTCACAAACCCCTACTTTCCCAACCCACCTCCCAAAAATCCACTCATCCCTAAGACCCTTTGCGGGGCCAAAAATCATGAGTTATTAAATGATCCACTTACCCTACAAATCCTCCATATTTTTAGCCCCTCTCTCTCTCTCTATCATCTTACAAATCCAATTACTCTCTCTCTCTCTCTCTATCATCTTACAAATCGAATTAGTCTTCTTTTTTGCCTGCCATGTGTACATGTGGAAGCCTAAGTGAAGACGATTCATTTTCAAAGCGAATTGCATTTTGTTTTTGCTTGAATTTAATTACGGTTTTTGGACACGTGTCGGCCATGGTATGGTTGTCTTGCTCTAGTTTCGCAAACTGTCAGCAACGTTGCGTCCCGATTCCATGTGGCTGGCAAGCGCGTCCACGTGTTCCGATTTGATTGGTTCTGTTGCACTCCTTACATGCATGCTTTTTGCTAAGCTTCGGAACGAAAATCTCTGCTCTCTTTTTGTCCTCAATCGTTCTCCTTCCTTTGACGTTCTCCCTGTATCTTGCTCTCCGCGTCCTTGCTTCTTCTGAAGCTGAGAGGAGCTTAGTTCTCCTACCTTGCTCCTCTGAGTCAAGAGAGAGCTTTTTGATTGTGAGGCCCTTAGATCACTCGATGCCATATCATTTTGCTCAATGAAATCAGTGGATCCAAGCTCCACAACGCCCCTAAACATGCAAACACAAAGGATTGTGCGAATTCCAAAGCGCTAGGCAAGCTCGGCTCTGGGGCAATCAAAATTCTGAGACTTATCGACAGTGCTGAGCCAAATGTATCGCGAGGTTGCATAACCATCCTAGGCGTTCTACTCTTTATCAGCGACGATGCTCCCATATTACGTGGTGGTCGCAATGCCAATTGCAGCATTAGTGCAACCAAGCACATTCACATGGTGCAAAATCCCTGATATACAACTTGAAATCGATGTAGAGACAACCATGGATTTCTCAAACTCAGCTTACAGGTACTGTGCAGGGTAAGCAAGGAATACTATGCGACAACACAAAGAGGCATCATGATGTCCATGGGGTTCCAGCTTTCTGTGAAGGATTTTGCTCTGGCCTTGAAGTAGTGAGATGTTTGTAGCAATGCAGACAGAGCAAATGGATAGTCACGATAAAGAACAAATCTTTGTCTTGCTGAATTCACATTCATTTAAGTTGTCTGAGCTTCATTGAGATTTTTCTGAATTGATGTTGGAGCGATGCATGCAGGCCTAAACCGGTACTCGCAAGGTATGTCGCTCAGTATGGATCGAAGCCGCTCTTGGGATTGCTGGTGGCCACGGCCACGAATGTCCCTGCTGCATTTGCTTCAGGTCTTGCGCAAGATGGTTTGTGTCTCCTCCTTTCAAAACAAGTGTAGATCGTTACTACAATGCACTACGTCGTTGGCATTCGCAAATTTAAGCATGCAGGGCACCTTATTCAGTTTCGTTGCAGGGCACTTTGGAGTCCGTCATAAATTAGGGCTCTGTTGTGCAACCTTATGCACTCTTTGGTAAATACACCTACTATCCATGGAGTTCGACAGCGAGTAACTGGCCACGATTTCATCGGAGGTTTTGTAGGGCATGCATTGGCTTATTGCATACATGAAGCTTGTCGACACGTCCAAATTGTTGGACTCTTCTACAATCCTCCAGAAAGCATGGGCCAAGAAGACCAAGTACGTGACCATCACCAAGGAAAGATATGGGCTCTAATCCATGCCACAAAAAGCAACAAACTCCTATCTCGATCAGATTACCAAAACGAGACTGATCGGCTCCCATACCAGATGACATATAAAAAGAGCAATCTTTGCATGAGCAGTCTTTGCATGGTTCGTGCATGAGCAGTCTTTGTGTGGTTCGTGCATCCATAATTTCAATCATTCTCTCTTACGTTCGTTTGTTAGAGACGCATTTCTTTTGTGAAGAAGTGCTTGAAAATATGTCGACGGTGGAGCAAACATTTTCTGACGATGGATCATTAGGCTCGGGAGACTCTATGGACACTAGTAGTGGGGAATTTGAGAAAGGTCTCTCTTCTCATGGTATTTTGTTCTTCTCTTGAAATCTCTCTCAAACCTCTGTACGTGCTCGCGCAATGGTGGCAATCTTCAACCTCTCGAATATCTGGTCCGCAAGTCTGAGGATTGTCCCCCTACTAGAACTAGCTATGAGTGTATCAGTCTTAACGTCACAATCCACAATTCGTTCTTTCGTCTTTTCACTTTTTGTGTCTTTCTTTTCTACCTTCGCTTTCTATCTAGCGACGAACAATAATTTGTGATTGATATTTGTTCTCTGCGTACGCTTGAACTTTGGAAGGTTTCGCTTCTTGTATGTCTATTTTTTCATGCAAGAATTAACACTGTGCTATTGGATTATCTCTTTCAAGGTCTCATGGATATGGCAGAGTGTAAGAAGCCCTATTTGAAGGAGAAGCATTCAACGATCCAAGGTATCCATCTCTGAACCAGAGACTTGATTATGAACCGTTTCTCTTAGCTTGTGCTCTGGCTTTTTTCAGAACCGAAACTCTGTGCTTGTGACAGAGGAAGTCGATGAGTCCAATATGGATAAACGTGAAAATGATGGACGCTTATGTGCACCACACAAGGATTCTAAGCATCAACACGAAACAGAAATGAAGACTTCACAGACTGTGAAAAGCGTTCGTGCTTGTGAAGAAATTCCAAGGCCTTTGCATCAAGGCAATGGTATCTTAGAACTCTTAGCGAGTCTGCAAAATAAATACCGCAAGTAAAGCAGTGGCCATGGAACCTTTTGACGCCACCCAAGGTATACAACATTCTGTTTATTGTGTTTTCGTCCTCTAAATTTTTCATCATCTACATCTTGTGCTTTCTGAAACCATTTGCTTATAGGTCTTAGCCCCCCAATGAGAGAAGCTGTTCGAGCCCTCGGTCAACATGGTATTATATCAGCTTTCGGTTTGTGCTTGATAAGGACATCAGCGCCTCCCCCTGCTTCCCTCGCAAGCTTCCCTCTTGTCCTAGCACCGATTAAAGAAGGGCGTATTCTCGTAAGATGTCCAAGAAGACATTGAAGTTTGCGTTCTATGCGACTGCCAAGCAAGCATGTGGCGAAGGTAGTCTCTTTGGTTTTTAGGCTTACGGCACGCATTCCTTCTTTTTTTGCAAACCTCTTTACATTTTGTGTCATGCTTTCAGTTCGACAAATCATTCGCGATCAAGGATGTGACCTAAAACTAAAGTGCCAAATAAATATCTACATTAGGCCACCACTTGCTAGGCCTGCAAGAGTCATAGATGACTAATATAATCTTTCTATGCCCTCTTTTTCGAAATGCTCACGTAGCTTGGTATAGTTTGTGCTTCATGGAACACCAACGCCTCCATTTCAAGAAAAACCAATGCAAAAAAGAATAAACGAATTTATTTTTATGGGACCCAAGCTGTGCATGTTGTGTGCTTTTCTATTGAAAGACAATTCTACCTCCTTGTTTCAGTCATCTACGATGATGTGAATTGTGAACGTAGTCAAATGCTTATAACATACGTTACTTGAAATGAAAACAAAGACATGCACCATTTCTAAGTTTTGTTCTTATATTTACTTAGTTCGAAATAAATGCTATTATCATTTCACTCTTTGCATCAATGCTTGTTGGAATGGAAAAGGTAGTCAAGTAGTTCTATTGCTCCAATTTTTACATGGCACAAAAAAAGCATGCTTTTGGATGCAATCTGCTTTACAAACAATACAAAGACAATCTAGAAATGTAGCTTCAAGTCATTCTATGATTATTAACATATAAGCAAATGTTGTGCTTGGATCATACTTTGTGGTGTAACGTTGTTGGAAACGCATCCTTTGCAGCAGTTACAAGTTAGTACAATTTGTTTATTGTAATTGCTTGCTTGGAAATAATGTCCACCTACTTACGTAATCGAAAATGAACACTTTTTTGAAGTGTAGATTTTACTTGTTTCCAACTTATTTATTTTGGAACAAATGCTATCCTCATTTGAAAGTTTGTGGTGCTACATTTTACAAAATGCCTCCTCTATAGTTGCAAGCCATTATGACATGATGTTTAGCAAAGGCATGGTTTAATTACATCTTCCTAAAGACCATAGAGCATTTATTTAGTAGAGCCACACTATGTTAGCCTTGTTTGCCTTCTTTTAATACAGTTGTAGTTCTTAAGTCTTTGGAAGCAAACATTGTTTTTGGTATTGATTCAAAAGCGTTTTGCAAGCTTGGCATTAACAAATATAAAGTATGATTTGGGCACACAACATTACCTAGGCTTTTTCTTGAATTGGAAATCCAACTTCTAATAATTTAAAATCATATAGTGTCTCCTATTTCCAATCACAAATACTTAGAAAGAAAAGCACTTCGAAAGATGTAGTGAGGGTAGGACACATAGTAACTAAAAATATAGGTTTAAGACAACAAAGTCAAGATAGACACTTGAATTATCCTCACACATTTCATATTGAAACTTTCTAGCAAGTTCAAATGTGGGCATATAAGATGGGAAAAGCCATTGCAACATTGATGGCAATTCTCCAAAACCAATGGGAGAAAACTTCACTCCATACGATGGATATGAACTTGGAGGAATGAATGTGTTGGTGCAAGTAGTAGTGCCGTGAACCCGGCCCCTCTACAGTCCTATCAATAGCATCACTATTTGAGTTTGTTTTGCATCGATCTGCTTTTGAGGGGAGAGTGCTTGCTAAATATGGTACCTTTAAAGCAAAAGATGTGTCGTACCCTGTGCACATGCGTGTTGACCTTACAGATTTTGCATGTTCGGAAAGTATTACATTGCATGTCCCCCATGCATATGTGCTCGACTTCAAAGATGTATTTGAGGTTGACGAATTTACAAGATTGAAGGTCCTACTATTAGCAAGCGAGGGCAGCACATCCTCTTTCTCCCTTCGTGTAGATGCAACCACAACAATTTTGAAGGGAGAGCCATTTGAGGGCAATATTTATTTTGTTCCAGATACAGTCATACGCCGCTACGCACCATGGGTGGTGAATCAATTGGAGAACGTTAGAGCATCATTCCTCTATCATTAACACACTTGCGTTTATCATTGTGAAAGTTGATTTGGATGGGCCACCTACTGACCAGATCATTATGGCTGATGGCCCAAACCCTGAAGACCGAGCTACGGTAATCGTAACTTGCAACCATAAATGTCAGCATAGTAGTACGTTTGGAAATTGCACTAAACTAAATGCTTACTTGCAACTGCACTAGTTGTCTTTTGTAGCGGATAGGAGGCATACCCTTGTGTGGTTACTGTCCACGTCTCCTGCCCAATCCGAGTCACAGAATCTGGTCAAGATGTTGCCCTTGGTATAGGTGATGCCATAATCAAGTGTGCCTTTGATGTATTTTAGCACCTGCATCCCTGCCCTCCAATGGTTCTCCCAGGGCTTATTGGAAAACCTGCTCAGTACACCAGTCGCAAAGCTGATGTCCGACCGCGTGCTGCACAAGTAAATCAAACTGCCCACAAGCCTTATGTACTTCGCTTCGTCCACTAGTGGGGATGAATCCTCATTTGAGAGCTTCACATCAACCTCCATAGGGGTGCCAACTGTCTTGCACTCAGCCATGCCAAATGCCTTCAGTATCTCTCCAGCATACTTCAGCTGTGAGATGATTTGTTTTGGCTCTTGCCAAACTTCAATTCTCAAACAGAAATGCATTAGTCCAAGGTATGTCATTTCAAACTCTCTTCTTAGCAAATGCTTTGTCTATGAGATCTTCTCTTCATGGTTCCCTGTTATGACAAGGTCATCCACATAAAGGACCACGATCATACACTTGCCTCCTCCTCTGAAGATATACAAATTTGCATCAGACGGGCTCCTCCTGAACCAGTTTTGCAGAAAGTAGGAATCAATGCACTGGTACCATGCTCGTGGGACCTGTTTCACCTCGTAAAGTGCCTTCTTTAGTTTACAGACTTTACCTTCTGAACCGGGGATGAACCGGGGATCACAAAACCTAGTGGTTGTTCCACATATACCTCCTCCTTGAGATCTCCATTCAAAAGGTAGATTTTACATCCGTTTGAAACTCGGGCCAACTTCCATGAGCAGCTAAAGCCAAAACACTGCGAATTGTGGTTAGTCGAGCTGTGGGAGCAAAAGTATCCTGATAATCAAAACCATGTACCGGTGCAAATTCTTTTGCCACGAGTCGAGCCTTGTACTTATCCAACATTCCATTGGACTTGTACTTGGTCTTGTATACCCACTTGGTGCCGATTACCTTGCGTTTTGGTGGTCGATCCACAAGGTCCCAAGTGTTCTTCTTCATTATGGAGCCATACTTCGACTGCATAGCCTCCATCTACCTATCATCACCCTGTGCCTCTTCAAGACACTTGGGTTCATTAGCACGGATCACCTCTGTCATCAAAGCGTAGTTGACCAAGTGTTCCTGCGCCCTTCTTTGCTCCTCTAATCTCTTGGACCGGTGATGTTCAGATGGTTCCTCCTCAATGGCTAGAGGTTCTCTACCGTCCAAAAGCTACTTTACCCACTTTGGGAATGGCCGTTGCCGTTGTGGTTCTACAGGCTTTTCTTCATCTTCTTTATCTTGAATCCTCCCAAGCACCGTTGGGGGAGTTCGGTCTGTTGTTGGTGGTGGTACTGGATGGATATCCTAGTCCTGGTTGTCTGGGAAGGAAGCATCCTCCTCCAATTGATGCGGCTGTTCTAAGAAGACCACATCGCGACTTACTATTATCTTCTTGGTAACAGGGTTATAGAGACGGTAACCCTTCGCCTCTTCACTGTAGCCCAAGAAAATACACTTCCAGCTCTTTAGTTCCCATTAGGTCTTGTTAGGATCAGGGACATGCACAAAACTGTCACATCCAAAAACTCTGAAATGTGCAGCTGAAGGTTTCTTACCAGGAAAGGCCTACAGTGGAGTCATCCCGTTCACAGCCTTCGTGTAGCTACGATTCAGAATGTAAACTGCCGTGTTACATGCTTCAGCCTAGAAAGTCTTTGGCAAATCCTTCCCTTTCATCATACTCTTGCCCATTTCACAGATGATGCGCATCTTGCGCTCTGCTACTCCATTTTGCTGTGATGTATGTGGCGGGGGCTTCTGCCTCTTAATCCCGTGACTTTTGCAGTAACTTTTGAATTCAGTTGATGTGAACTCTCCACCTCTGTCTGATCTCAATTTCTTCACCTTCCTCCCCGATTCTTTCTCAACCATTACATGCCATTCCTTAAACTTACTAAAAGCCTCGTCTTTAGTCTTCACGAAGTATATCCATATCCTTCTACTGTAGTCGTTGATCAGCGTCATTAAGTAGTAGGAACCACACAAAGCTTCCATCTCCATCTTTTCGTAGAGGTCCGTGTGAATGAGCTCTAGAGGAGCCTTTGCCCTAGTGGCCTCTTTAGGAAAGGGCTGCCAATGCTACTTGCCCATCATGCAAGCTTCACATACATCGGGCATATCTGAAATTTCTGGTAGGTTTGCAATCATTCCACTTTTATGCATCTCCTTCAAAGAACTAAGGTTTAGATGACCAAACCTCTCATGCCCTAGCTTAGTGTTCTTCACATCGGCTCGAGCACTGAAAGCTGAGAGTTCGTAGATGTTGCGCCGTGTACCTTTACCACCGACCTTCCCTTGAACATCCAGGATCTGTGCACCATTCTTATCGAATTGAACTTTGAGGTCCCGATCCGTGATCACAGAAACAAACAACAAGTTCCTCTTGATATCTGGCACATAAAGAACATCGGACAACTATTTTACAACTCCATCTGACTTGAGAGCAATCATACCTTTTCCTTTTGTGGGACATTTTGCATCATTGCTGACTGCTACCAGGATGTCATTCCCTACCGGCTGTAGAAAGGTATACCAATCCTTCCGATTAGTCATGTGTCGCAATGCACCACTGTCAATAATCCAAGGTTCATCCGCAGGTACATGAACTGCCTCCGTGCAAATCTCCTCAATTGCGACGAACAGCTCTACTGGTACTGCCTACGCGCTGTTGCTGGACTCTTTCTTTACTCCGTTCTTCTCATCTGCAATCTTCTTCCGGCACTCATTCTGCTTGTGCCCTGCCTTGTTGCAATAGAAGCACTTGATCTTCTTCTTTCTCTTTTTATCATTAGAAGAAGATGGGTTACCAGAGTCCTTACCCTTACCTTTCTTTGATCCAGCATAGAAAGCCGAATCTTCTCCAGTCCTCGTCTTTTGACGCATGTCCTCCTCCAGAAGCATTGCGCTGAAATCCTCAAAGTTGAGAGGCGGATTTCTGTTCTGCGTATTCAGCACCATAACAAGATTGTCGTACTTTGGTGGGAGAATCCGTATGCACCTTCGTGCTAGATTCTAGCTGGTGATGGTGATGCTAATCGCAGTCATCTGATCGTGCAGATTCTTCACCTTAGTGATGAACTTCTCTGCTACTTCAAACTCAGACAGTTTTTCATTCGCAAGTTGAGTCTCTAGATTCTGAATCCGCGTCTAATTTGTGGTCTCGTACTGATTTTTCAAGACCGTCCATGCCCCCTCCACTGTGGTGACATGTTGAATTAACGCCATGACGGAATCACTTACACTGCAGACAATAGAACACATCGCATCTGCATTTCTTCTTGTCCACGCGAGAATCTCATCCGCAGTTGGTACTATCTGTTGTCCTGCATTGGCTGGATCCGGTCTTGTGTTATCTATCGTTTAAGTTAAAAAAAGACAAAAAGGGAGAAGTGATATCATTTAAACCAATATTTGATTAAAAAAAGGAAATCAATATTTGCTTACAAAAAAAGAAAAAAGAAAAGATACATAGAATAATCAAAGTGATAACAAAGGGATAACAATAGTGTAGCCAGGGTAGTTGTGTCCTTGATGCCAATTATTCAAGGAGGAAAGAACTATACTTGCCAACCAACTAGACAATAACGAAAGCTAGAACTTTACTAGCTATTGAATGGGTGACAGGTATCCAAACATTCTTCCCTTGCTTGTCATTGTTACTGTCACAAATGATACTCATCAAACAAACAAGAACCCAGGCTGGTAAATGTCATATATCAGGAAGTAGTTAAAAAAGGTATAAGAATGGGTTAGAACCTATTAGGTGGAAGAAACATAGAAATCAAATTATTTGGAGAAATAAATTAATTTCCTAGCCTTCCAGGCATGATTTAAAAAAATTAAAATTAAAATTAAAAGCCTACCATATAGGAGGCATAGTAAATTATAGGTTAGAGAAATAATTTCCTAGCCTACCATAAAGGATGCATTAAGATAAATAATGCAATTACTAAGCCTACCATCGAGGAGGCACAAACAAGTTAGAGAAAATGATTTATTAGCCTTCCATTAAGGAGGCATAATAAAATCTTGAAAGTTAAAGAAATAGATAGATAGTCTTTTGTATGGGGGGTCAAAAGAATCAAAGTTAGAATTTCATTGCATGGGTGACAAGTGCCCAAACATTGTCCCATGCATGCTATTAATGTTATTAACAAACTAGTATATAGTTGTCCAAAACTTCATAGAGAAGAAATTATAATTGCAGATCCATCATTATTTCAAAAGTGTCTTAGCATTCCTAGGGAGGTAAGCTCTGGTCCTAATAATACCTCCAATTTTCTCAGATTCTTTCGGGCGTTCTCCATCTTTTGGTTGAGGGATATTTTGACAGGATCCAGGATCACTGACATTCTAGTGGTCCTTTTATATGTAGGGATGTTCGGTCCCAACTTTGGTTGTCAATAATCATAAAAATCAAGGGTTGCAAGAATAACATTTTATTTAAGAGAAAATAACCAATATCACACTAAAGGATCCAAAGAAATACATCTTTTTGATAAGATTTCAATGTAGGATATCATGAGCAACCAGCCTCATGTCCACCCCAATAGCAGTATACCAAAGCTCGTATGCGCTTAGGATGGTCTTCATCTTGAACTTCTAGAGTGGATAGTTAGAGCCATCCAACTTTCCACTTTTGCCGAACAGTGGGATTCGTAGTCTCGGGGGTGGGGGCCATCTCTCACAATCTGCTCGCAAACAGAAACACACTACCACATCTTCTTGCTAGAGTCCAGGCTCTAATACCATGTAAGAAATCAATACAACGTCTATGCTCAACAGATAATAGGATCTCGTACGCAAGAGAGAAAAACAAATAGTATGGAGAATCAAAATTTTGATTACTGTAGAAGTGATACAATAGATGGCGCTGCCTCCCAACTGTGCGCTCCTGTGAGAGAAGCTCTGATGGTGTGCTGGAAACAGTAGAGGACGGAGGCTGGATGCTAAGGAATCAAGGTTGCTGTAGCTAGTGATAAAATGGGCTTCACGGGCTTGCTCTTATATAGCCACTAGTCGTAGTCGGTTAGACTCAATTGGGTAACCGACCCAGTCCGCCCAGAACGGCCAACTGGGGGTTGGTCCCGAAATAGGCCACTGACCACATGATAGAATCGGTGCGCAAAATAGAGCAACTAACCTACGTTCGGCCCACAGCCATCCGGGATCATTTGGAGCTCCAAACGGGCCCCGCAACCCGAGAGTGGGCTGCCTTTGCATAGTGTAGAGTTGTGAGATTTTGATTTTGTTCTAATTTATGAGATGGAAATGATGTGAGCAAAAATAGAGTACGAGTGGTGACTATGAATGCACAATCAGAAATACCTATAACTAGGAATGTTCATCCACAACCTTCAAGATGAGTTGTGACTAGGCAAATTGTGGATGCATCGAGTCATGCCCAAGCCAGTATTCATATGCCTAATAATGTTCATGGGGTTGAACAAGGATTCACAGAAGAGGATCTCAATGTTGAAATGGACACTACCCCAATGCTTGATCCACCCTGTGAGATTGTTAACCAAGATACGAGGAGAGGATTTATGTGGGTGTCACAATCCTCTTAAAGAGGTATTCCACGTGCACAGGGGAAAAAACGTAAGTCACATGGTCCAGCATGGGACTTTGTCATTAATGTTTGTGACTATGTTGAGTGGAAATGCAAGTATTTTGGAATTTAAATCAGGCGGAGCACCTCACATAAGGGATCACTTGCTTGGTGACTCAAGAAAGAGCATTGAGTGTTATCCGGCCCCAATAGTTGCTACAACAGCTCGCACCTTAATAGGGGAGTTGCAAGATTCTAGAAAAATCCAAAGAAGATGGATTTGGGAAGGCCAAGGTGTAAGTGTAGAGTTTTGTAAGCACACACGGTGACGGAAGCACAAGTGTTATATAGAACTATTATGCCCGTATGAGGATACCATTTGCTACTAGCCTAAAAAAGGTGGTTTAAAATGAATTCAGCATCACTCCAAACATGTCCTTGCGTCCATTCTAAACTTTGGTGTAGGATGTCAGAATTGCAAGGGTGGTCCTCTAAGGTAGTTGTAAGAACACATCCAGGATTCTCACACTGAGAAACCAGATCAACCAGAGTTTTTGCAATAGTAATGAAACTGGTCATGCTTATGTACTCAATTACAACAAACAACTCGTAGCAACAATAGGAGAGACTATGAATCCCGCAAAAATGGTTAAAGTCATCCTAAATGGAATAGGAGAGGGATACGAGAGTCCAAAGTATTGCCATTCAATGACAAATCCCAACATTGAAAGAATTACAGTCAGTGTTAGTGAAGAACTCAGGACTCAGGCAATTCACACATGCAAAGGGCAATTAGAATTTGTTCAAGATGGATGTTATGAGTAATTCATCCATCCTTGAGGTAGTAAGCATGAAAGTTCATTGAACTTTGCAAAAATTCATAGGGTGGAGTCCATCCATCTCACCCCATGACACACACTTGGTCGTGGTCTTTTATAGTTCGATTGTAGTCTGGATTGTAGTCTCCATGTTTTTTCTACATACCGTTTTGAAGTTAGTAGCATCCTGGTATGTTTTTTCCAATTTTGATCTCGACTTTTTGCACGCGCGTGTGTATGTACATACATGCACATCCCTTGTTGCACATACATTGCATGTTTGTAGCATATAATGTACATATTGTATACTATGTAATATTATGATATAATGTATTTTATAAATTATATAAAATATAACATATATAAATATATAATTAACCAAGCATATACATATAAACTTATGTATATAAATTAGCATTCTAGTACTAGTGCACAAAAAGGGTGTGGTTTTGGTAGAGGAGCGGTGGGGTGGGTTGGAATAGGAAAAAAAGAGAAACAAAAAGGAGGAGGAGGAGGAGGAAGAGGTGGTTGTAGTGACAATAGTGAGGTGGGAGTGGTGATGGCTCGTTCTCTTTTAAACTTCTATCTTTTCCACCATCATCACCATCATCTCCAGCTTCTCAACTATTGATGGTGGTGGCAGTAGTCATGTTGGTGACCATGAGAGTGGTGGTAGTAGTCATATTGATGATAATGGGAGTGGTGGTGGATGGAAGATAAGGTAGTAATGATGGTGGTAGTGTCATAGAAGTTGGATGTTTGGGAGAATGTGGAAAGGAGGTGGAGGAGGAGAAGGTGGAGGGACGGATGGAGGAGAAGAAGTGTAGGAGAAGAGGTGGAGGTCAAGTTGGAGGTGAAGGTGGAGGTGAAGGTGGTGGTGGTGAAGGAGGTTGATGTGGAAGTGGAGTTGGAAGGAGGACTAGAAGATGAATACATAATGTATGATCTGGCATAACATATCAACAAATGGATACATAATGTATGATAAATAAATAACGGATGATATGGCATTATCGCAATACCGAAGCATGCTCAATGAAAATCAGGATACAACAAACAAGGAAAGGCCATGTGGCTATTTGGGAAGTTATGGACCCACTTACCAAGTTTTCAAGGTTTACTCCTACAAGATCACACATAAAGACTTTTAAATTAGCTCTGATCTTTGTTAAAGAGCTATTCAAACTCTATGGATTTCCTGAGGATTTTTCAGTGGGTAAGGTATAGCCTAGGGTAAAGTAGGTGTTGGTTATAGGGTTTAGTCCCATGGGGCTAAAGATTGGGTTAATTGGCATTTGACGAAAGTTTGAAGTTGAATTCTAATTATGGACAGATAAATTAGACATTGAAATAGGAGTGCAAGCTCTTGGGTTAAACTCCTTATAGATCAATAGAAAAAGATGGGCAACCTTGCCAAAAAGCAGGAGTTTAAAAGTATAAAATCCAAAATAAAGTGGATCGAACTTTGACCGCTTCCTAGCCAAAATAAGGCAGCTTACATAAGCCGCCCTTTATAGAGAAAGGGTGACCTTAAGACATTGCCCTATAAAGCAAGGTTGTCTCTAGAGGATGGTCTTAAAGGGCACTTTTAGGCCACCCACCATATCAGACCATAATCCTTGGGTCAAAGCACAAAAGTTTAGCCAAGTGTGTATTAGCATTGTTTTTGGCTTCATCAAACATTTCTAAAAAAACATAATGATAACCTAATGTGATGAATGTAAACAAATGAAGAGGTATGAAGGAACATTCTTAGAGCAAGGTCTTTATAGAAGTATGATTTCCAAAGCAAAATTGCTCCATGTGTTGAGACATGGTGGAATTGGCGATACATCAATAAGTTCGATGTAAAATGGGAAAACAATATTTATGTAAAGTCTACAAGATAGATAACGTTGAATAGATTCACACTCATCATCAAATTTGTTCACTATTAATAAGAAGTTCATATGCTAGTGATCACTAAGAGAAAGCCATGGAGGGAGGTCGGAAAGGTACGTGTGAACATTATTGAGGTATCTAAAGTGGAGGTGTCTTTTGTCCTTTCATGGGTGGAACATGAATTTTATTGTTGGTGGAAAGAAAATATAAGTAGTGTCCTTTTGCTTCATCAACTCATACTCATAGTATAAAGGAAGACACACTACGTACTCTGGATGTGACCCATGAATGTGACATATCAAAGATATTAAAATACACTAGTGTTTATACTCATGAATGAGCACTTACAAGATTCTAAACGTTAAGTAAAGCAAATAGATTTCAAATACTCATGAATATAGACGTGCTATTTTGCAATTCTATTTTAAACCCCTATTTATCATAAGTCGAGAAAATAAACAAATATTCAATGGTACAATAATAATAAAGAGTGCACATTCTTGAGGTAGAGATTCACACTTCTTAATGCTAATGCTTGTGAACTCTTCACAAGGGACGTACACTTGGGAGAAGCTTCTAGCATGTTTTGTGGTAAGTGTGGTACAATGTACTAAGTGGTACCTACTGAAGGGGTTTAACAAGACAAGAGTATTTTGTTAGCAATTGATGGTGGCTTGTGATATCCTCAGATAGGGTAATTATTTCGACATGTTTGTAAGAAAGGTTTGTTGCTTTGTGGTGTTGCGGTGTTAGCACTTCCTCGCTAGAGGAATGAGTGGCTTGTTTGATGTTTTGTGTTGTGCGCTTCCCACCCTCCCCCATACTCTTGAGCTTTGCAACCGTGGTTCCCTCTAGACAAGCCCTTAAAGGGCTTGTTTCAACATGGGCAAAATGCACGCACACTGGTGCCCATTTTGCTTTGCATTCAGTGCGCACATAGAAGGCAGGCAACGAGCTTCTGCCACGAACTACCAGTTCTGTGTATCATCCCTACCAGAGCAGCACCCCGGGGCCCCTCTCGTGTGTGGCCTAGATGGAACGCCATCGGGTCCACCTCAAAGCGGAGTGCCTTCTGTGCCGCAAAAGTCTAAACCAGGGTCAAGTAAGTTGGCTACAACTGATTAAGGTTAGATAGCTCTTTGTTTCTCTCTCCCTCCTTCCTCGGTGTGTGCAGCAAGGTATATATAAATACAATCAATCACGGCTTTCTGCTGATGAATGTAGGGTTTCGCATTCTTCTAACAGATTCTTGTTGTCCTGCTGTGAATTCTCTTAGCCTCAAGCCGTTCCCCATTCTCTCATCTTCTTGGCGACATCAAGCTCTCCACCGGACACATCTTAACGCAACGGCATTCCATCCCGCAGGCTTTCATGCTTTTCTCAAGAAATGGCTGTCGGCACCGAAATGACCCATCCTGTAAGTGTTTTGCATGGAACTTACGCGCCCTTGCCCTCGGGCTCTCAGGCTGTGTATGTCCAGAAGAACGAGGTTGGGGATTGTAACGATGCATTGGCGTCAGAGACCGAGAGAATTGGATCCGGCAGACCTCCGCATCCCCCTGCTACAATTCGTCGATGCATCACGGCTTCCCAGCTTTCCGCGGTTTCTCGGCTCTCCAATATGCCCCACTCAGACACGGTACGAAGTGAAATGTGCTCAATATCCATCGCTTTCTTCACTTCTTGAGTACGAATGCTCGCAAATTTATGTTTTATTGAGCGAGCTGAAGTTTTACGAACGTCCACGTGCACATTTACATGCAAATTCCTTTTCCTGGACACTCTGTTTTCCACCGGTAGAAACAAACTCGATCTTTTCCTCGTTTTGACTGTGGCTCGATTTAGTCGGCCATTAGGCTATTCGTATGCTCTCAGTGAGTTGTTTAGGGTTTGATTGTGTACCCCTACCCGAATTCTGCTTAGCTCGCCTTGTTTCCAGTTTTCCGGTTTCATTTCCCATCTTTACAGTTGCCGTTCTTAATTCTAGCTGTTGTTTCAGTTAAATTCACTTTTAGAGCAAAGTGTCTACCGTCACTGTTGCTCCAGATGACCGAAGACCTATGGCGAAAGTAACATTTCCTCCAATGCTGCGTTGAATTTTAGCAAGAAGTAGGGTTGATCTAAAGGTGTTACGGCGTCCGTCACATGCTTCTCGTCGCTTTTCAAATCAAGAAGCTTCTTCATTCTCAGCACAGCTAGCCTTATTTTGTGCCAGCAGCTTGTTTTTTTTTTTGGGGTTGCTTTAGGTGTAGAAAACCTGAAATTTTGCAGTACTGCGAAGAATTATATATTTTACAATAAGTCTCGTTCCTCATGCTGTTGTTGCTATTCCTGCTTTCTTTTCTCTGTTGGAAATCTATACTTTTTGTTCAACTGGCAGCAGAAGTCTTGGCATCACACGTATTAAGGAGATGACACCCGATTGGGTCAGAAGTTGCAATGTCCCCATCTCACAGAGTATTTCTGAGGATGATTGCTTGGGTCAGAAGTTGCAATGTCACCAAGCAGCCCTCAGAGGCCAAGGCGGCCCATAGGACTCCTCAAAGCAAGAAGCATGCTTGCTTGGTTTGTTTCGAAGCAGTCATCAAGGTTTCAATAAACCCTCTATGCAACCCCTTGCATTGCGAAGCCCTTGGGCTGCCTTGGCCTGATCCAAGCGCTGCTTGCCTAATCTTGTCGTAAGTCTGTGATTATTGCTTAACCGAGTGCCTGAGGCCCTACAAGTTGTTTTAGAGTAAGAAGTATTTTAAAACAAACTATACCAAAGGTAGGAGAGTGAGAATAGAGTCTACAATATGAATAAACAACCATGGGGGCAGTCTACTATGCCACATCATTCCAAGTGTAGTAACAGTCTCTCTCGACAGCTGCAGAGGTCTCAGTGCATCTCTCCCATTGACTTTGGATAGTAAAAGTGAGCCTGCGCAAATGGAAGTAGCAGCATAAAGTAATGCTTGAAACCACCATAAAGTAATGCTCAAATGACCTGAGCACATCTCGAACGCCAGAGTTCGGTAGCTTAGGCATTGAATTTAGACATTTTTTGATGGCCTCTGCCAATGTCTTGATGGCTGCACCCCATTTGACACCTCACGTCATCATGAAAATGAGAAAGGGATAGAGAAAGAAGAAATAAAGAAAGTTTATTAAAGTCTTGGAAAGTCCGAAGGGTCCATATCTACCTTTAACTTATTCTGGAAACCACCTCCAAAGCCGATATATCAGTAGCAGTTGATGTGTGTCCACCAATGACTTGAGCACATCTCGAACACATATCCACCAGAAAGAAATGTTCGAAACCACCTCCAAAGCCGAGCCCGCTTCGTAGAGAAGGCAGTGGGTCACGAGCTAGAATGGGAAGTAAGAACAAATCCTGAGGCTCCATGGAGCTAAGATGTGTATGGCCACACGGCATTTCATGTCTGGGACATGCCTTTATACGCAATCAGAGCAGGTTGGTGTCAGATCTGGGTTGACCTAGTCTGTGGGCTGGTCAGCAATCTCAGACTGTTACATATGACGGACAGGTACCTTGTGAGAAGGAAGATGACCAGGAGCTGCAGGTTCAAGGAGCAAAGATCGAGAACGTCTCCGACTTCTTCCTGAGAGCTTCTCAATGGGAGCTGATGGAATATCTGCATTGATGAGTGGCTGGCCAAGAACCTGGTTTATCATGCCAGAACAAAACATATTAAAGTTACATACCACTTCATTAGATTGAAGGTGATCAGTGGAGAGATCCATCTAGAGTATGTCAAAATAAAGGAATAGATAGCTAATATAGGTAAAATATATTCACGAAGGCCCTCAAGAAGGATAAGTTCGAGTACTTCCAAGGGGCATTGGGTAGTCTTCATGTGCAAGCTCATTCTGAGCTCACAGGGGAGTGTTAAAATATATGTTGTAATACTGTGGTGTTGGCCCACGATGGGTCCGTGAGAGGGGGTGTTGGGATTATTGTGGTCACCTCCCCACTTGTGAGCCCCAAATGAGGACATGGAGGAGGTATACCAACAGCATGTAAAGGATCTAGAAGAAGCAGTCTGTACAGTACATGGGGCTGCCAGATGTTCTCTCAGGGCTCTCATGTGTCTGTGTCAAAGACCATATCTTTGTCGATGTAGGTCTCTGAGAAGCCCCCTGGGTTAGACCAGAGGGTACCATTACATTTCCATACTGCCATATTCAATATGAGTTGTGCTCTCATCCCATAGGCCTGACACCGTCATGAGCTGTCCACCTCCCTTTCTTCCCTTCCCACTTTCTCTTTGATGATCACCTAACCGTCCATGTAAGCAGCCCATTTCCTTGCATCTCTTGCCGCCATTACACGTACCATTCCCTCCCTCGATGCTCCTGTTGAAGGAGAGTGAGGTCTTCATCCAAATATATCCGAGTCCCTTTTGAAATTTCCCTCATAATCATGACAATGGATGTGTCCATCGTTTCCGGAATTTCATTATCAATGGTCTTGCCAGGGCCTCCCCGTCCTCCCAGTGTGCATTTGCCTTCAGCTTCTCATACTCGAGTGGCAACTTGGGCTTCCAATGTAACCTCTAATGGAAAAAAGTATTGGAATTTGTTTGTGCAATGTGTAGGACCCAAGAGAGTGCAAAAAGGACCCAAGATTGGAGAGAAAAGCACAAAAAGCAGGTCCCACAGGGCTCTAAAGCTAGGACAAAGGGGCACCTCTTTGAAAAGAGGGCCCACAAGACTAAAAAAGCGCCTAAAGCCTCCAATTTAGGAAGAAAAGCCTAAAAGCTTGGCTTTTATGTAAAAGTAAGCCGGCCCTAGCTTTTTGCTAGGCCAAGTCTATAAAAGAAAGGCCCCAGGCCTCCCAAATGTATTCAGAGTTGTACTTAGCTCCATGCTCTCTCAAGAGCCAATTGTACAATAAAGACTTCCGGAAGGGGGGGGGGGGTTCCAGCCCTTATTTATGGGCCCTAGTGTGGTGTTTTGTCTTCTCTTCCCCACTCCCAGAGCTCTATCTATTGCTGCGAATCAACTATCTCTCCTCTAGACTGAATTGCGCTTTGCTCTAGCCCCTAGATATTGTATCATTTGCACTTCTGAGTGCCCAGAGATGCTGCGAATTGACTCCAGAGCACCCAGGGCTGCTGCAATTGATTCTGGAGTGCCCAGACCTGCTGCGAATTGATTCCAAGGAGCCTAGCTCTGCTGTGATTTGGTCTAAGAGTGCCCAGGACCCTCTGCAAGTTATTCCAGTAGTGGATCAATATCGCGATTTATTCTGGAAGCTGTTTTGTGTGTTGCAGACTGCTCAAAAGTGTCTTAATAGAGGTGCTGATGTGGCATGACTCCAATCTCATGTTGCCTTGGCGTGTCTAAAAGTCGAGGTCTTGGTTTCTACGTCTCACATCGACTTCTTGTTCTATGAAGAAGTTTGTGATCTCTTGCTATTAGAGGCTATGTCACATGGTGGGTCTTGTGAGTTGGAACCTAAGTGGGGCGACCTCGTGTATGAAGAGTGCGTCGCATCTCTAGTCAGCAATGACTCCATTCATATCCATGTATCCATGGGTGAAAATCCAGAGATATTTCTATGGAGCTAGATTAGCAGTCTGCAAATCACTCAGCTGCTATGATTATTTATGTCCTTGACATCTAGTTTCCCTAGGTCTCAAAATATCTAGGGTCCCCACCTAGTGTATCATGAGAGTGCAGATTAGTACGTATCTGGAACGAGTCTGGCAGAGACTACCGTGGAGGTCCTCTCATCACTGATGGAACTTATAGTTGAGGGAGATCAACAACGCTGGTATGCATTGTTGGGGTTAAGGCCCTGTGCCACCTCATGTACACTTTTTTGTTACAGGTTACAGTGTGAACACGGTTCACTCCGAACCGGTTCCACCCAAGTGTCTATCCTAATATATTCTTGAGGGTTGTGGTGTGCCCTTGTTTCTCGATTCACACCCACCACTCTTGTGGTCTTGGTCTTGCTGTCCTCCACTCGCTTTCGCTTCAACTGGTATCAGAGCTTTGGCTCATCATCTCTATCCTGCGTCCTCACCCTCAGCCCAGAAGTTCCCCGTCTGCTTCTCGTATCAGACTGGTGGCTTCGTCCGTACAGCGTCAAGGCCCGTACGTTCCGTACAACGTGCACGACGAGGAAGTTCTGATATGGACGCTACAGCGTCAAGGTCCGTACGTTTCGTACTGCGTGCACGACGAGGAAGTTCTGACAGGGACGCATTTTATTCTGACTGCCCTACGCGTTCTTTTTTTTCGTTGGGTCGCGTTCTGTTGCTGTTCTACTCCCTTTGTGGGTCGTGACCTCGCTAATCTCGTGCGTGGGAACATCCTTCTTCGAGGTATTTAAGACGTGGTTCGCAGGTACACTTGACATTTGTCAAGTGGGCAGTTGGATTGTGTGACATTTGGTCACATTGGGCAGAAATTTGAGGATTTGGTGCACATCGTGGTGCATTCTCGGAAATTGCAGAAATTGCATGCAAGAAATTCGGGGCTTTTGACGCTAGAGTGCTTGTACGCACTTGTGGATGCCTATTCGACGAAATTTCTCTTCAATAGACGCCAAAACAAGGGGCTTTTGCTCAAATTGGTGTCATTGGCTGTTGTAGACAGTTTTGGAGGGGGATTCACATGTCTATGTGTCAAATGCATTGACAAAAGAGGAGATTTTGCAATCAGGTCAGTTTTGGGTAAATGCTTCTTGTTGTGGACAGCGCATTTGTACACTCTTGGAGAGTGTGAAAACTCAGTTCAGTTCTGAGTTTAGCCTTGTGATAGTGTTCATATGCCTATTTGAGGTGGGAGAGTTTGCCCAAACACTTGCTAAACAATCTGGGATATTTGTGTCACTTGATCATTCATTCTACAGTGACATTTGGTCACTTGTCAAGGCTCGGGGACCTTTGTGACAGTTTTGTACAAGTGCAGGCCAATTTTGGAAGAGATTTGGGGACTTTTAGAGTTTTTTTTTTCTTTTACTGTTTTTTTTACAGTTTTGGAGAGTGGACAACATTGCATTTAGTCACAGCACGTGACTTTGAGGCTCTCTGTGCCTTAGGTGTATTTATTTGCTTCTATTTGGGCTTATCATCATGTCTTCAAGCAACGAAGGCAACTATTGGAACATCGAGAAGTTGGAGGGGAATGCAAATTTCTCTTATTGGAGGAAGCAAATATACAATGTGTTGGTCTAGAAAGATCAAAATATGCCTATCAAGTATAAAGGGATCAAGCCCGATGAAGTTAGTGACCTTCAGTGGGAAACCATGAATGAGAAGGCCAAGAGTACCATTCTTTTGACCATCTCTAAGAAGATCTACTTCAATGTAGAGAATGAAGCCACCGCTTACAGCATATGGAAAAACTTGAGTCCCTTTTCGAGAGTCAGAGTGCAGCTAGTAAAGTGTTTTGGTTGAAGAGGCTCATGAAACTAAGCATGAAAGAGGGGACAGCCCTCTCACTTCACCTCAATGAGTTTCACTCTATATTCAGCCAACTCACAAATCAGAAAATGAATTTTGATGATGAGGTGAAGGCCATTTTTCTCTTGAGTACCCTCCCTGACAGTTGGGATACTTTTGCTACAGCCATAAGCAATTCAGCCCCTGCCTTCACAGGATTGTCATGCCAAGATGTGGAAAGCGCTCTTCTGCAGGAAGAGGTGAGGCGTAAGAATAGCAGTGAAAATAAGAATGCAAGTGCATTGGCTGTGGGCAGAGGTAGGCAGCAAAATAGAGGGGAAAACCAAAATAAAGGGAAATCTCGCAGTCAGTCCCGTCCCAGGAAGGACCTTGAATGCCACTACTGCCATAAGAAGGGGCATATTAAAAGGGACTGTTTTCAGCTGAAAAACAAAGGCAAGGATAAGGAAAGAAAAGAAGAGGACAAAGATGCGAAAAGAGATGCCAAAGACACCAAGGGCAAGGCTAAACTTGAGGAGCTCAATGCAGTGATTAGCAGGGATGAAGATAATGACGATGTCATACTTGTTGCCTCCTCTGGTGATAGTTCTTTTCTTGTGGCCAATGATGGCTCGTATGCACAGGATTGGCTATTAGACTCAGGTGCATCCTATCATGTTACTCCTCATGAGTAGTGGTTTGCTTCGTATGATGCAGGGAAGAAAGGATGCGTGAAACTTGGGAATGATTATGCCTGTGACGTTGTTGGCATTGGAGATGTGCATCTAAAATTCCCAAATGGTTCTGAATTTGTATTGCTCAATGTGAGACATGTGCCACAGCTCAGGAAGAGCTTGATATCCACTGGGCAGCTTGATGATGCAGGGTATCTCACCCAATTTGGTCATTCTATGTGGAAGGTGCTTAAGGGAAATATGATTGTGGCCAAGGGCTGCAAATCAGGCACCTTGTATCCATTGTATGTTGAGGGTGTTGATGCTAATGTAATCCATGTGACCGAGCAGCCACACACTTTATTGTGGCATAGCCGGTTGGGCCATATAAGCCAGAAAGGAATGAAAGTATTGTCTTCTTTGGGTTACTTGCCGAGACTTAATTTTTCTGAATTTTCAGCATGTGATCATTGTATTTATGGCAAACATAAGCAATCAGCCCATAAAAAGGCTGGAAATGTTAAGCAATGTTGGGGTAAAGGCACTATGGCCACCCAAGTACAGTTAGTACTTTTATTTGTTAAGTACACTAAGTACGGTGTACTTAGTGTTGTAACCTTATCCTTTCATATAAAAGGTTGACTGTGTGCTAGGGGAGGTACACACATACTTCTTATCCCCACACTCTTGTGTCCATCGTGCTTGTGTGTCGGTGTGCTCTCTCTTTCTCAATCTCTCCCTCCTCACAAGTGGTATCAGAGCTTGAGCCTGCCTACCTTTCTCCCATTCGTCCAGCAACAGCGCCAGCAGCAGCCTGATCTACTGTACTTCGACGTTAGCAGCAGCATCGATCTGCTGCTTTCAGCAGGGCTGGCAGCATTCCGCGCTGCCAGCGCCATTAGCCATCGAGGCCAGCCGTCGCCAGCAGCAGCGCTACCAGCGACGCCATAAGTGGCGACGCCAGCAGCATCGCTACCGGTGACGCCAGCAGCGACGCCACCAACGATGCCAACAGAGGCGACGCTAGCAGCGACGCCAGCAGCGACGCCAACAGCGGCGTCGCCAGCAGCAGCGTCGCCAGCAGCAGCACCACATAGGCGACGCCTTCAGGGCCCAGCGTCGCCCATACAGGCGATGCCTTCAGCGGGTCGCCAAGTCGTGGCATAGGTGATGCCACCAGCGGTCCGACAAGTCGCCACACAGGCGACTCCTCCAACGCACATCCAAGACAACCCGCTAGGCCTACGAGCTCTCATCAGAATTTCTCCAACTGCTCCGGCAGTGTTATAGGTACAGGTGCATCCTTCGAGCTCATTGTAAGCATTACTGGTATTGGGGGAAACAGATAACTGTCTATGCCTACTGTGTGAGGAAATCATCAACATTGAATTGCAGAATCAAGGGGCTTTTGTAGCCAGTGCCAAGTATTGCTTGTATACGCACGCATTGCGTTTATCCTCCTATTTGGAGTTGATTCTTGCAGGATTCGTATGCATTTGTTGACCCACGGGACAGTAGAAGTTGCATTGAGTACTACATTGTAGACTTGAGCACTGAATGTGCCAGTCAAATTGGGGGTTTTGCAATTGGATGCATATCAGTGCTGGGGGAAGCAATTTAAATGCCTTACAGTGGTCAGTGAAGCGGTAAATGCACTCAAAATTCTGAGAATTTTGCCTCCAGTCAAGGGGCTTTTGCCTAAATCCTACTCTAAACTGTGTCATACAGTTTTAGTGGTATCTTGAAGCTTGAAGTTGACAGGTTTGAACAGTCAAACAGTCATTTACTGATTCTGTACTTTCTGGTACAGTCAGGTACTGTTCTGTGTCAACTGTGGGGCTGATTACAGTCATTGTACAGAAGTACAGAGTGCAAAATACACTGCTGTTTTTCACTGTAATTGCAGGGCAGATGCTGCTTTAATATCAGAGTATTGCTGATTGTACAACAGTGCATTTAATGATGCAAACACAGTTGCTGTTCGGATACTGCAGCAAGCAGTAAACAGTTATAATTTTCTGTTTAATTGGGAGAAATATTTGCAGGTGCAGTTCCTGTTGTTCCGCTGCAGGAATTAAACTTTTTGAGCACAGTTCAAGTGCCTGTGTGCACTTGGTTTGCAGGGAGTCAGGCACCCAAGTGTGGGTTATATTTCTTGCTGATTGTAATGGCTTCATCCTCAGAATCTTCTCTTCTCAATATTAAAAAGTTGCAGGGTGCTGCTAACTACCCGATGTGGAAAAAGATGGTCCTGAATGTGCTAATTCTCAGGCAGTTTCATGCTCCTATTATACACAAAGGTGTGAAGCCCACTGGCACATCTGATGATGCTTGGGCACTAGCTGATCTGTCAGCAAAGTCCATAATTGAATTGTCACTCCATGAGAGTGTTGTTTGGAATGTGGATGGTGAAAAAACAGCCTGGGGTGTGTGGAAAAAGCTACAGGACACATATGAGCAGCAAAGTGTAGCCACAAAGATATATTGGTTGCGCAAGTTCTTCAATCTGAAGATGAAGGAAGGGACCTCCATGGATGCACATCTCAATGAGTTTAATTCAATTGTCACTCAACTTGCAAATCAAAAGTATGTGGTGGATGAGGAAACCAAGGGTATGGCACTCTTGATCTCTCTTCCTGAAAGTTGGGATACATTCACCACAGCTGTAACAAATGCAAACACTTTCATAAGTTTTTCAGATATCACAGGGCTGATTTTGCAAGAAGAGCAGAAGCTGAAAGCTCAAGATGCAGTAAAGCCTAACAATGCCTTAAATGCAAGGGGGAGAAGTCAGCAAAGAGGCAAATCCCAGGAAAGGGGAAAAGGGAGGAGCAAGTCCCGCTCCAACAAAGATGTTGAGTGCTACTACTGTGGCAAAAAGGGACATACCAAAAAGCAGTGCTTTAAACTGAAAAATGATAAGAGAGACAAAGCCAAAAACACTGATGCGTCAGATGCAAAGGCAATTGTACCAGTAAGCAATGGCAAGAGCAGTGTGAAGATTGAAGAGCTTCATTCTACACACGGTTATGACAGTGAGGGAGAGGTTCTATTTCTCTCTACTTTGGATGCTCATTCTCTCCATGCATGAGATTTTGCAGACATGCACTCTTGGATCATTGACTCAGGTGCCTCATTCCATGTTACACCTTACAGAGAATTGTTTGTAAGATATGCAGCAGGCAGTAATGGAGTCGTTTTTCTAGGGGATAATCATGCATGCAGTATTGTCGGTGTTGGAGATGTCAGGCTTGTATTTGTTGATGGTACTCAGCTTATGCTTCACAATGTCAGGCATGTACCCGAAGTCAAGAAAAATCTGATTTCTACTGGCATGTTGGATGACGAAGGTTTTGTGACCAGCTTTGGTCATGGTTTCTGGAAGGTCACCAAAGGTGCCCTGGTTGTTGCCAGAGGTTCTAAGGTTGACACAATGTATACTCTTCATGCTAAAGTATGTAATCATGCTGATATTCATGCCACCGAGCTGCCGAATATTTCTATGTGGCATAGCCGGATGGGACATATGAGCATAAGTGGAATGGAGCAATTGGCTCGCCTTGGCTACTTACCGTCTCTTAAATTTTCTGATTTAAAGTTTTGTGAGCACTGCATATATGGTAGACAGTTACGGTGTGAGCACTGCATATATGATAGACAGTTACAGTGTCCTCATAAAAGGAGATTAGGACATAAAGATGCTCAACTTGAGCTTGTGCATACAGACGTGTGTGAGATGCCTAGTCCTTCACTTGGAGGTGCACGGTACTTTGTCACATTTATAGATGATTCCACAAGGAAGGTGTGGGTGTATCCTCTTCGATTGAAGAGTGATGTCTTTCCAGTGTTCCAGAAATGGCTTGCTATGGTTGAGAACCAAACAGGCAGAACACTGAAGGCTTTGCGGTCAGATAACGGTGGGGAGTATATGTCTAATGCATTCAATGCATTTTGTGATGCTAGAGGTATTAAAAGAGAACTCACTGCTCCTTACAGTCCAGCGCAAAATGGCACTGCAGAGCGTATGAATAGAACCATACAGGAAAAGTCCCGCTCTATGATGTCACATGTTGCTTTACCTCATGGATTTTGGGCTGAGGCTGTAAAAACAGCAGTACACCTCATCAATAGGTCACCAAATAAAAGACTAGATGGCAGAGTGCCAGAGGAGCTTTGGACAGGAAAACCTCCTTCCTATAAGCACTTGAGGGTCTTTGGCTGCACTGCGTATGTGCATATACGCAGAGAAGATCGCAGCAAGCTTGATCCTAAGTCTCTTAAATGCATTTTTCTTGGATATGGTGACAGTGGTGAGATGGGTTACCGCCTATGGGATCCTGTGAATAAAAAGCTAATTCGCAGCAATGATGTCTTATTTGATGAGTCATGTATGTTTAAGGCAGTAGATAAGCCTTCTGATGCTACAGAGGTTGACATTGATGACTCGGGACATCCTGTACAATTCAGGCAGGCTGCAAATCAGCCACAACAGCATCGTAATCAGCCAATGCATGATGCTGCAGCAGGTCCAAATGGACAGCCCGCAGTGGCGGAAGATGTACTACGGGACATGCCACCTTTGGAAGACCTCCCAGGCATAATTCTGCAGCCTGATTTACTGGAACAGCCACCTGTTTTAGGTGAGCAGCAAGTTGGACAGCAAGACCAATGGGTCCGAAGGTCCACTCGACAAATGAAACCGCCAGACAGATTTGTTGCAGGAGCAGATTTTATTATGCTTACAGACTGTGGAGAACCTTCCTGTTACAAGGAAGCCGTGCAAATGCATGATAAAAGGCTATGGGAACTAGCCATGAAGTCTGAAATGGACAGTCTGTACGGAAAGAAAGGGGAAGAGAGGAGCAAGAGAGTGAGAGTGAGAGAGAGTGACACTCTAGTGCGGGTGTGAAGAATGATGAGCCACACCACAAACTCACTTGTGTTTTATTAGGATTAGGTTTACCCTATGACTGTCTTAAGACAGTCATAGGTGTCCTATCTTTTAATGAAGGGTTGGCAATGTGCCTTTTCCCCAACAACCTCCCACCTAAAGGCCAATGTGCCTAAAGGGGAGAAAAGAATAAAAAATTACAGCAATGTACAGTTACTGTATACAAGACCATAAGGTAAGAATGGTCTCATCCTAATCCCATGATGTGGCGGCAATGTGCAAACCGCTCTGTAGGCAGGCTCTTAGTGAGCAAATCTGCAGGATTATCATCAGTGTGCACTTTCACAAGCTCAAGTCGCTTGTCTTCCAGTACCTCCCTGATGAAATGATATTTCACTTCTATGTGCTTGGTCTTCTGATGAAAGACCGGATTCTTTGCCAACATGATAGCACTCTGACTATCACAATGCAAAACTGGCATATCTCCTGTAATGCCCAAATCTCCCACCAGCCGAGTAAGCCATATTGCTTCCTTGCAGGCCTCAGTGGCTGCAACATATTCAGCTTCTGTGGTTGACAGTGCAACGCATTTCTGCAACCGAGACACCCATGATATAGCACCTCCTGCAAATGTGAAAATATAACCGGTAGTAGACTTCCGGTTATGTGCATTCCCTGCATAGTCTGAATCTGTAAAACCATGCACCAATGCATCTTGCCTACCATAGCATATGCACAAGTCTTTGGTACCCTTGAGATACCTCAAGACACCTTTCACTGCTTCCCAATGCCGCTTGCCTGGATTTGCCATATACCTGCTGATGACTCCCACCGCAAAAGCAATATCCGGACGAGTGGCAACCATGGCATACATCAAAGATCCAACTGCAGATGCATACGGAACCTTGGCCATTTCAGCCTTATCATCATCTGATCTGGGGCTGTCCTTACTGCTGAGTTTTAAATGTGGAGGCAACGGGGTACTAATGGACTTCCCCCCCTCCATTTTAAACCTCTGTAGTACTTTGTCAATGTACTCTTTCTGTGACAGAAACAAAAGTCCCTTGGACCTGTCACGAGTAATACGCATGCCAAGAATATGATTTGCATCACCCAAGTCTTTCATGTCAAAAGACTTATGCAGTTGTTTCTTCAAAGCACTAATCTCATGCTGAGATTTACTGGCAATAAGCATGTCATCCACATATAGAATGAGTAGCATCAAACTGCCATCCTTTGCCCGTTTGGTGTACAAGCAATGATCGGTCTCACACCGATGATACCCTTGAGACTGCATGAAGGCATCAAACTTCTTGTACCATTCCCTTGGCGCCTGCTTGAGTCCATACAAGCTCCTCTTGAGCTTACACACAAGCTGCTCTTTCCCTTTAACAGCATATCCCTCTGGCTGACTCATATAGATCTCATCATGAAGATCTCCGTGAAGAAAAGCTGTCTTCACATCCATCTGACATAAATCCATGTCGTCATGAGCAACAAGAGCTAACACTGCTCTCAAAGTAGTCATCTTGACTACAGGGGAAAAGATCTCATCAAAGTCAATGCCCTTTTCCTGCTTAAATCCCTTGGCAACCAATCTGGCCTTATACCGAGGTAAAGCATTTGAATCCACTTTGACTTTGTAAACCCACTTGCATGGCAAAACCTTTCTGCCTGCAGGTAACTGCACCAAGTCCCATGTATCATTCTGAAGTAGGGAGTCCATTTCTGACTGCATGGCTTTCTCCCACTTCTTTTTCTCTGTTCTTCCCATAGCTTCCTTGAAGCTGGAAGGCTCACCACAATCTGTCAGCATGATAAAATCAGCCACATTATTGGCTCCTGGAACAAACCTGGCAGGAGGCCGTTGTGCACGGGTGCTCCTCCTAACAAAATGTTCCGGATTAGGCTGCTGTCCAGCCTGTTCTTCATGCATGACGGGTGGCTGTACCACCATATCTGGCTGTTCTACAGCCCCATCTGTTGGCACATCCAGTGGTACATCATTGGCAAAATTATCTGGCTGATTTTCAGCCTGTATACCCTCTTGAACGGGGTGATCTGCAGCAGCCTGCTGCTGCATATAAATGGGCATTCTTTGCTGTCCAACATCATCATAAATAACCCTCCTGTATTCCACAGGTTGCACGGGTTCCTTGTGTACACTATCTTCTTTAAAGATGATATCATTGCTGCGTATAATCTTCCGTTTAACGGGATCCCATAACCTGTACCCCATTTCACCTTCGTTACCATAACCCATAAAGATGCATCTGATAGACTTTGGATCCAGTTTGGTGCGTAGGTCTTTGCGTACATGAGCAAAGCACTCGCAGCCAAATACACGTAAGTGCTTATATGAGGGTGGCTTGCCAGACCACACCTCCTCTGGCACTTTCAACTCCAAAGCCTTATTTGGTGACCTGTTAATAATGTGAACTGCTGTTTGCACGGCTTCTGCCCAAAAGCCATGGGGTAATGCAGCATAAGACAACATACATCGAACCTTTTCCTGAATAGTTCGATTCATCCGCTCACTTGCACCATTTTGAGATGCATTATGAGGGGCTGTGAGTTCCTGTTTGATGCCCTTAGCTTGGCAAAACTGCACAAAAGCATGTGACACATACTCACCCACATTATCGGATCTGAGGCATTTCAGCCTACGACCTGTCCGATTCTCAACCTGAGCGACAAACTTCTTGAAAGCATCTAAGGCATCTCCCTTATGCTTCAAGAAATAGACCCACACCTTACGTGTGGCATCATCAATGAAAGTAATAAAATATTTTGCACCCCCTAGTGATAACTGTGGCATTTCACACAAATCAGTGTGCACTAGATCAAGTGGTGCTCTATTCTGGGGAGTTCTCCTCTTATGAGGAGTGACAGAGTGCTTGCCAAATATACAATGATCACAAGTAGGCAAATCTGAAAAAGAGAGAGGCGGCAGATAACCCAAATGTGACAGTTCTTGCATTCCTTTAACAGACATGTGTCCCAACCGGCTATGCCACAATGAAACTTTTGGCAGCTTGGTTATGGCAACAACATGATTACCCACACTGGAAACATAAAGAGGGTACAAGGTATCACTCTTAAAACCCTCAGCCACTACAGTCTGGCCATCAGTAATCACCCATTTGGAATCCCCAAATGTGGTGTGGTAACCACTGTCATCCAATAAGCCAGTGCTAATCAGATTTTTCTTGATTTGCGGCACATGGCGAACACCATCAAGCATAAATGACCGTCCATCAGGAAATACTATCTGTATACTGCCAATCCCTGCAATCTGACATGCATAGTTGTTCCCAAGATGAACAACTCCATGAGTACCTGTGTAGGAAGTAAACCACTCCCTATGAGGAGTAACATGAAAAGAGGCACCTGAATCCAAGAGCCAGGTGTGCATGTCATGGCCATCAATAACCAAAGCATGTGCTATTACAGCAGAAGAGCATAAAACATCATGTATGTCACTGTCACTGTCCTCTGCTGCAACATTCACTGCATCCAAGTCATCTGCCTTGGCCTTGCCTTTGCCTTTGCTTGCATTTCCTGCATCCTTTGTTTCAGCCTTCTTGGCTTTCTGATCCCGTATGAACTTGAAGCACTTAGACTTCACATGTCCCTTCTTGCCACAATAAAAGCATTCAATGTCCTTTTTGCCACGGGACTGACTGCGGGATTTGGACTTACTAGCAGATCTCCCCTTCTGCTGAGTCCTGCCTCTGTCCTGTACCTGCAAAGCATTTGAAGACTTGCTGCCCGCATTATTCTTCCTGCTCATCTCCTCCATAAGGAGAGAGCTCTCTACATCAGCATAAATAAGAGTGGCATTCGAGTTTGACAGGGTGGTCTTGAAAGTGTCCCAACTCTCGGGGAGGGTACACAGCAAGAAAGTAGCCTTGAACTCCTCATCAAGGTTCAACCCCTGTGCAATCAGCTGTGTAAAGATGGCATTGAACTCACTCAAGTGTGAGGTCATAGCTGTACCTTCCTTCATGCGAAGATCGACCAGCTTCTAATAAACCTTACTGGCTGAGCTCTTTTGGGCATACAATTCTTCTAGTCTTTGCCATAGACCATAAGAGGTCTTTTCAGCCTGTACATTGAACACAAGAGTGTCTGAAATAGTGAGCATGATAGCTGCCCTCGCAGACAAATCAAGCTCTTCCCAGTCATCAGCTGCCATGTCAGATGGCTTGACACCCTTCACCCTTATGGGCTTAGCAATCTTCTTTAACAGAAGTACATTCAAGCACTGTTCTGCCCATAATGCATAGTTGTGTGCTCCTTCCAGTTTCTTTATGTTCAGAATTGAAGAATCACCTCCCCCTGATGCCATATCAGATGAGGAAAGTACCTGGCTCCCTGGAAGTAAAAAGACTGAATAAAAATTGTGATTTCTCAGAAAAAACCTGCTCTATTCAAGAGCCAGAAGCACTCTCAATGGTGCTGTTTTTACTGTCAGTAAAATCTGCAGCAAAACAGTAAATGACCCTGCAAATACTGTACCTTCTGACACACTGTACTGTGCTCAAAAGAGGCATAAAAACAGAAATTTCAGACTGCTGCAGCTGCTCAACAAGTGCTTAACAGTGCATAATCATCTGACAAACCACAAACACTGCTGTAAACACTGCTGACTGTACTGATCACTTCTCCCACCTCAGATGAGGTATTGCACTGAGTTAAATTGCAGAAACCACTTGACAAACACCCAAAAAACCAGTAAATGACCCTTCAGCCTGTCACAAAACCTGCAACAGTAAATGGGATAAATCCCTTGCAATCACCCTTATACCAAGGGGAGAAAATGCATCTGAAGATCTCTGTAGGTAACCCAAGTGCTATCAAACAAAGTCTGGGCAAAAGCCCCTTGATCTGACACCTGAATCAAGTGGAGAACACCTCAACACTGAGGTAGCATGCAATATGAAAATCTCTCTGACACTTGTACCTGACAATGTGCAATGCATAGACTGCCCCTGTGTACTCAGTAACAACACAAATCACAAAGTACGAACACCAAGAAGAAAATCTTTTGAGCACTGTCAACGATGGGCAGTTAGGGACCGAGTAAACTCGATGCGCCCTGACCAAGCGTGGCTCAACTGAGATTTTCAAAGTGCGTACAAAGAATGTGACTTGCAACAAATGTCACCAAATGCACTGCGGAAACAAAGCAAATGTGTGCTCCCTGGCTACACACTGCCTCAAGGCATATACTGCAAACACATCCAGGCAAAAGCCCTTTGAAATGGTCACCCAAAACTGAGAATTGCACTCAGTAAATGCATAGAAGCTTCTAGAAGCAAAACAAGCATCTGACCTTCCTGAAAGACAAGTAACTGCGCAAACACCACCACTGTGGTACAAGTCACCTCAAGCGTGAGTGACACGAGAGTACCTGCTGTACCTCAACAAATGCACAGTATACAGCTGAAATGCTACAGGAATGCATCAGGAATGCTTCATGTACTGCGCGTACATGCATGTACCACGCACAAAACAGAATGCTTCAGCACTATTCCTCTTCCAAAAAAAATTTGTGTCTGCTGTACTTTTCTGTACCTGCAGAGTACCTGCTGTACTTTTTGTCCTTGCAGAGTACCTGCTGTACTTTCTGTCCCTGCAGCAGGCACGCTTCCCAAAAAAAAAACTGTCGAGTCTTTGCAGCAACAAAAAAATCGAATGCCCTGACGGAACTCCCTGCAGGTGGGTGAAAGAGTCGTCCGTACAGTTGTACGGCAGTCCGTACGGCTGCCTTGAAGTAGCAGCGCCGCTTAGCAGCTATGCAGCTGCTCTGCAACTATAGCAGCTGCTGTGCAGCTGCCTGATGCAGCTCCGCCCTGCTGCGTAGAGCAGCTGATGTAGACTCGCCTCGCGTCGTCGCCCGTGCCCACGCCATAGCTTGCGCCCACGCCCGCGCCCGTGACCACGCCCCAGCCGCGCCCGCGCTGTTGCCTTGCAGGCGAAATGCGCCGTCGTACCGTTGTCCTGTGCAGATCTTGCCGTTCGAGGTCCGTCCGTACGGTCGTACGGCTCTGTCCGTACGTCCGTACGGAAAGGGTAGGCTAGGGAGAGGAGGCTAGGTAGGCAAGGGGAAGCTAGGTAGGCTCTGATACCAGTTGTAGGGAAAGAAAGGGGAAGAGAGGAGCAAGAGAGTGAGAGTGAGAGAGAGTGACACTCTAGTGCGGGTGTGAAGAATGATGAGCCACACCACAAACTCACTTGTGTTTTATTAGGATTAGGTTTACCCTATGACTGTCTTAAGACAGTCATAGGTGTCCTATCTTTTAATGAAGGGTTGGCAATGTGCCTTTACCCCAACACAGTCTCCATAAAAATGGTACTTGGGAATTGGTGCAGTTGCCTAAGGGCATGAAAGTACTGCCATGCAAGTGGGTGTATAGATTGAAAGTCACACTTGGAGCTAAGCCAAGGTATAAAGCCAGGTTGGTTGCCAAGGGCTTTAAGCAGGAGTATGGCGTCGATTTTGATGAGATCTTTTCTCCAGTGGTTAAGATGACCACACTCAGGATTGTACTTGCTTTGGTTGCATGTGAGAATTTGGAATTATGCCAAATGGATGTGAAGACAGCCTTTCTTCACGGTGATCTTCATGAGGAGATCTACATGCAGCAGCCAGAAGGATTTGCAGTCAAGGGGAAGGAGTCACTTGTATGCAAGCTTAAGAAGAGCCTTTACGGGCTGAAACAGGCACCACGGGAGGTATAAGAAATTTGATACCTTCATGAAGTCCCAAGGTTTTTAAGAGAAGTGATGACGATCACTGCTTATATACCAAAAGGGCTGCAAATGGCAGCTTAATCATTCTCATTTTATATGTGGATGACATGCTTATTGCTGGTAAAGCTCGTGAGGAGCTTGATGACCTTAAGAAAAGATTGCATGAGGCCTTTGATATGAAGGACCTTGGTGATGCAAATCACATACTGGGAATGCGGATACGGAGAGACAGGGGACAGCGTTTGTTGTATTTGTCTCAGACCGAATATATTGGCTAAGTATTGCACAGGTTTCATATGGAGGGGGGGAAAGACCCTTAGTTCTCCATTGCCTCCATATGTGAAACTCAGTGCAATGGACAGCCCACACTCAGATGATGATAGGGCTGAAATGGCCAAGATTCCATATGCTTCAGCTTGTGGCAGTCTCATGTATGCCATGGTTGCTACTAGACCTGATATTGCGTTTGCAGTGGGAGTGGTTAGCAGATATATGGCAAATCCAGGCAAGAAGCATTGGAATGCAGTGAAAGGTATCATGAGATACCCGAAGGGCACACAAGAGTTGTGCATATGCTTTGGCAAGCGAGATGCAAAGGTGCATGGTTATGTGGATTCAGATTTTGCTGGTCATCCAGATAACCGGAAGTCTACTACCGGTTATGTTTATACATTCACTGGAGGTGCAGTGTCATGGATGTCAAGGATGCAGCAGTGCATAGCCTTGTCTACCACGGAAGCTGAATATATTGCAGCCACAGAGGCATGCAAGGAGGCCTTATGGTTATCTCGGCTAGTGGGAGACTTGGGCATTACAGGTGATATTCCATTGTTGCATTGTGACAGTCAGAGTGCTATTCAGTTGGCACACAATCCTGTCTTTCATGCAAAGACAAAGCACATTGATGTGAAGTATCACTTCATCAGGGAGGTAATAGATGATAAGCTGATTCAGCTTGTCAAGATTCACACAGATGATAATCCAGCAGATTTGTTGACAAAAGGCTTGCCTGCAGAGCGGTTTGCACATTGCCGATAGTTGATGGGTATAGGTTGAGCCTCATTTATTTTTTACTTGAGGGCATATTGCCTTTAAGTGGGAGGTTGTTGGGGTAAAGGCACTATGGCCACCCAAGTACAGTTAGTACACTTAAGTACAGTTAGTACTTTTATTTGTTAAGTACACTAAGTAGGGTGTACTTAGTGTTGTAACCTTATCCTTTCATATAAAAGGTTGACTGTGTGCTAGGGGAGGTACACACATACTTCTTATCCCCACACTCTTGTGTCGATCGTGCTTGTGTGTCGGTGTGCTCTCTCTTTCTCAATCTGTCACGGGGGCGTGAAATTCTAGGTACTTTAATGTACTACAAGACCGTGACAACTTTGGTTTTAAAAGTCCAAGCGTGGGCTTAATAATGTGTAATTAAACGCGGCATGGTGCCTAGCACATAAGCGTAATTAATCCCTAGGCCCAAAGGCATTCCAAGGAATTAAAAGAGTGGTTGTTGGAAAATGATGACGTGGCATTTTTAATGGGCCCCCTAGAGGGCCATGTACCTTCAGTGGCCCCCCTAGAGTTCCAGGTGGCTCTAGTGCCTTCTACATGCTCCTTTGCCATTCCTGGACCTTCCTGGGCCTTCTAAACTTCACATGTGTGGTTTTCTCTCTCATCTTCTCCCTTTGTTGAGATTTTGGACTGGTTTTTCAGCCTCCTTCAGCTGAATTCCGTTTTTCTTCATAACTCCTCACCCGTTTGGATTCCTCGACTTCCGTTTGGCCCGATGGCTTCCCCTCTGCCTCCCCTTCGTAGTGATATGCTTTTCCCTCCGTGCGTTTGGTAGAACGGGCAGAGCTGAGCACTTCTTTTGCTGGTCGAATTTGCAAAAGTGGCTTTTTCTGGACCTTTTTTCTTCTACCGCCTCCTGGGCCTCTCCTCTTGCAAAGCTACAGCTTTCTGTTGAATTTCGAGTGGTCCGACGCGCTGGTTGACTGGTTTTTCTCAGTTTTGGAGGACTTTCCGGCGATGAAACTTCTCCAAAACCTTCTCAATGCATTCCTCTCTGAAGCACGCTTCTTTTGAGCCCAAGAACTCCCACTTCTTCGCGACAGAAGTGCTTCTTTTCGCATTTTTCAGTGGAATTCTTGCTGGTCGGCTCTTGTAAATGCTCTTTCTTCACACCTTTGCACTCCTCTTTGGCTGAGAATGCAATTGGGCATTGGCTACTATGTCCTCTTGGCGATTGAGGACTTGGTTCGAGTTTTCAGGGCTTGGTGAGTTGTGATTTTGCTACTGCAATTTCTTTTTGCCATAAGCTATTGGTTGGCCTCGTGTGCCGCCTCTTTCTTGGCTCACAGGTGCCCAGGCAGTGCTACATGAGTCATTCTTTGGTTGGGTACTTTGCTGATTTTATTTCGGAGCTTTGAAAAGCTTTGTGAATGCCATCTGGAAACCACTCAAGGAGAGTGCAGCTGGGGTGCAGTGTGATTGCATCTGGACAGCCAATGGAATTGCACTCGGAAAAGAGAATGCCTTTGGGTTGAGCCTACGGGTTAAGTGCACTTATGTGATGGTGTTATATGCTTGAAAGCCTTGCGAAGGCTTAGTGAATTGGGGCTGCGTGCTCAGTTGCAGGGAAGGTCTCCCAGATGCAACTTGTAATCATTTCACTGTGAAATATAAAGAAATACCGAAAGGGGCGCCACGGTGTTTGGGGCCAATCGGGTGCACTTGTCTATGTCTGTTGAGCAGGGGCATTCTAGCCTCCATCCCTTTTTCAGTGGTTTTGTTTGTGAACAAATGGGTAAATGCCAAATGGTGATCATGCAATGGTTAATGGTTGTGATATATGCTTTGTGAGCTGTAAATAAGTGCTGAAGTGATTAAAGGTTTAGTTCCACTGCCCTCTGAGTGATTAGAGGCCGGTTTCACAATCTCTCCCTCCTCACAAGCAAGAAGTCCTAACTTTGGTACATACAGATGTATGTGAAATGCCCAACCTTTCTTTGGGCGGTGCCAAGTATTTTGTCACTTTTATTGATGATGCATCCAGGAAGATATGGGTCTATCCCATTAAGCATAAGAGTGATGTTTTCAAAGTCTTCAAGACTTGGTTGGCACTTGTTGAGAATCAGACAAGAAAGAAGCTTAAATGCCTCAGGTCTGATAATGGAGGGGAATACCTCTCAAGGGAATTTACTACATTTTGTGATGAGAAGGGGATAAAGAGGGAGTTGCCCGCTCCCTACAATCCTCCACAAAATGGCGTGGCTGAAAGGGCAAATAGGACCATTCAAGAGAGGACTCTTAGCATGCTCTCACAAGCAGGATTGACCCATGGTTTTTGGGCAGAAGCTGTTAAGACAGCAGTACATCTCATCAATAGGTCACCCAACAGGGCCTTGGATTTGAAGGTACCTGAGGAGGTGTGGTCAGGAAAGCCACCCTCTTACAAACATCTTAGGGTGTTTGGCTGCGAGGCCTTTATGCATGTCAGAAGGGAAATACGCAGCAAACTAGACCCAAAGTCACGCAAGTGTATCTTTCTTGGGTATGGTGACAATGGAGAGATGGGTTACAGGTTGTGGGACCCTGAATCTCACAAGATTGTGAGGAGCAATGATGTGATTTTTCGAGAAGATAGGATGCAAAAACAGCCTATCAATACCATTGGAGTGAGAAGAGTCATTTTTGAGGAGGAAGGACCTCCAGGACAACCACAAAATGCCAATCAAAATGCTGTCCAAAATGGTCAAAATCAGCAGCCACCTCCGGCTTTTAATGCTCCATATTATCCTCCACAGGAAGAGCCACAAATGCAGCCTGAGATTCAGCAAGATGTGCTTCCAGAGCAGGCTGTACAGCCCCAAAATATGCAGGAACAGCAAGCAAATCAGCCACCTAATCAAGATGGTTGGGTTAGGCGGAGCACCAGGGTGTCCCGGATGCCTGACAGGTTTGTTCCAGGGGTGAATGCACTTAATGATTACATCATGGTGACAGATTGTGGTGAACCCTCGTGCTTTAAAGAAGCCATGAAGAGGGAGGACGCAAACAATTGGCAGAAAGCCATGGTTTCAGAGATGCAATCTCTTGAGAAGAACAGACATGGAATCTAGTGCAGTTGCCTGCAGGCCAGAAAGTCCTACCATGCAAGTGGGTTTATAGGTTGAAGATCACTCTAGGGGATGCTAAGCCCAAGTACAAAGCAAGATTAGTTGCTAAGGGGTTCAAGCAGGAAAAGGCAGTTGATTTTGATGAAATCTTTTCTCCTGTAGTCAAGATGACTACATTGAGGACTGTTTTAGCTTTGGTTGCTTGTCAGGACATGGATCTTGTCCAAATGGACGTGAAGACGGCCTTCCTTCATGGAGACCTTCACGAGGATATTTATATGCAGCAACCAGAGGGATATCAACTCAAGGGAAAAGAAGGGCTTGTATGCAAATTGCAGAAGAGTCTTTATGGGCTCAAGCAGGCACCCAGAGATTGGTATCACAAGTTTGATGCTTTCATGAAAGCACAAGGATTCAGACGGTCTGATCATGATCATTGTCTCTACACTAAGAAGGCAAGAGATGGTAGTCTTCTTATACTCATTCTTTATGTGGATGATATGCTTATTACTGGGAAGTCATCTATTAATATGAATGCTTTGAAGGCAAAACTGCGACATGAAGGATCTTGGTGATGCAAATCACATTCTTGGCATGCGGATTGTGAGGAACAGGTCAAAGGGTTTACTCTATCTTTCTCAAAAAGAGTACATTGGCAAAGTTCTGGAGAGGTTCAATATGGATAAGGGGAAGGCTTTGAGCACACCCTTGCCACCATATTTGAAACTCAGCCCAAAGGACAGCCCTCAGTCAAATGATGAAAGGGCTCAGATGGCCAAGGTTCCTTATGCTTCTGCATGTGGCAGTCTGATGTATGCCATGGTTGCTACTAGACCAGATATTGCTTTTGCAGTGGGAGTGGTCAGTAGATATATGGCTAACCCCGGTAAGAGGCATTGGGAGGCAATTAAGGGTATATTGAGATACCTTAAGGGGTATCAAGATGTGTGCATATGTTTTGGCAAGCAAGATGCAGAAGTGCATGGATACACAGATTCAGATTATGCAGGGCATGCAGACAAAGTCCACCACGGGCTACGTGTTTACTTTCACAGGTGGTGCTATTTCATGGATCTCCAGGTTACAGAGATGCACAACATTGTCTACCACGGAGGCAGAGTATATTGCAGCCACTGAGGCTTGCAAGGAGGCCATATGGCTTTCACGTCTGGTGGGAGACTTGGGTTTTTCAGGGGATATTCCTTCTTTGCATTGTGATAGCCAGAGTGCTATTATGTTGGCAAAGAATCCGGTCTTTCATCAGAAGACCAAGCACATTGATGTTAAGTACCACTTTATTCGTGAGGTATTGCATGACAAGTTGTTAGAACTTGTCAAAATCCATACTGATGATAACCCTGTGGATCTTTTCACCAAGATCTTGCCAGCAGAGCGGTTTGCACATTGCAGGGCACTGATGGGTGTTGGATAGGCCATATCTCATGTTTTGGCCTTGTACATTCTATATGTACTTGCTGTAATTTCTGATTTTTTGAGGCACATTGCCTTCAGGTGGGAGGTTGTTGGGGTTAAGGCCCTGTGCCACCTCATGTACACTTTTTTGTTACAGGTTACAGTGTGAACACGGTTCACTCCGAACCGGTTCCACCCAAGTGTCTATCCTAATATATTCTTGAGGGTTGTGGTGTGCCCTTGCTTCTCGATTCACACCCACCACTCTTGTGGTCTTGGTCTTGCTCTCCTCCACTCGCTTTCGCTTCATGCATGAGTCAATATCCTGGTGTGTCAGATGCAAGAAAGGGACGTCTAGTTAGTCATGATATGGCGGTAAATGATCGATACACATGCCTTGTGATCACAACCATCTAGAGGTCAAGTGGGCCTGTCATAATAAACTTAAGACCTTTTAAGATGCACATGATTATCCCAGCCAGCTCTGTCACAACCGTGAAAGTCTCACGCTGAAGATCACAACCTTAGTTTTACCTAGGTTGACTCTCATTTCTCGGCTATCACAAAAAGCGTGCAAGGCTATCAAATACATCTGTACCCCTCTGCTGTGTTTGAGATCAGCACTACATCGTCTGCATATAGCAGGTAGGTATACCAAACGCCGCCAAGGTCGGAAGTAAAATAGTGGACAACCCTCCTCAAAGGTGAGAGGCTTCAACCTTTCTCCAACAGTCAAGGCAGTCATCAGCCCATTGAAGCTGAAACATTATGGGTAACTGATTGCTATCAACCTTTTGACCAACCACCAAGTATCTCCACCATATGGTCATCGAGAAACTCTCCTTCACCCAGCATCAGCGTGAATAACTGATTCTAGAATACAAAATCGCGTGTTCATTCAACCTTATCATCCAAGGACAAGAGAAGTCCATCAAATTGGAAGAATCCTCGCCACCTTCAGTGGAAGAAGTATTCCTTTCCCCCATATGTGGGGAAAAGGAATGAGTAAATTTATCAGATTTCTGGAAGTTTTGCAAGGTGCCTCATTCCATAACTAATCAATTTGCCTTGTAGGTCTCCTATAGATTGTTAAGCATTTGCTAGGTATCACAGGTGGGCTCTGCAAATCGAACATGTGGAAGCACCATCTACAGTCATCCCAATGGTCACAGATATGACTCAGCAACCCCAAGCACCCAACCTTTGGCTTCCACAAGATCCGCAGCATTCATGACCTTGCCCAAATGTATCTTCTAGTGGTTAGGCTTGGTCTCACTACCATCAATAATCTCCATAATGATTTTGCCACCATGTGACTCCATATCTTTACTTAAACATAGGATAGCCCATCCAACATCTACTAGCTCTAAAGTTAAGGTTAGGCATATAAGATGCCATGGATGCCTTTGTAGATTCCATCAACCAAAAGTCCTTCGCACTTACTGCAAACCAAACTTGATCCACCACAATTGGCCGAATTATAGTCACCCTCTCTTAAAGCAAGGGGGCTCCACCTTCAACCATAGAAGCTGACCTCTCGAATAGACTAACTAGGCTTTGATACTATATACCTAGATGAATGCATGAACATTCCCAAACTCATCCTCTAAAAACACAAAATAGTGCAGTTTCAATTTCATGATAGTCACTCATAAGGTTGAAAACCATAAACTCCATCACGCATAGCAGGGACTAGCTGACCTCTCGAGTAACTACCTAGGCTTTGATACCATATTGGAGAATTCAGAAAACCTGAACGTGCATCTTCGCCTCATCATGTAAGCTCAAACAAGATGCTAGGAAAACAATGGCCTTGCATCAAGCACCAACTTTGACCACACGTCATCTAATGACACCCACACCCTCAATTCAACACAAATGCAAACGAGTTAATAGAGAACACTTCAACTTTGGAAAGGTGATGCACTGTAGTATAGCCAAAATCTCATGTATAGATAGAGGATATCAAGTGCAAAACCTGTCAAATAGTATGCAACTACTTGCTGCAAGTTACACCCAAGTATGGCACAACTTGTGCATTGTCTGCTGCACCTACTGCTGGAATCGCTAGCTGTCTCTCTACAGATCCTCACTCTCAGAATTTACTGCAGAAATACTCATAAGAGCTCTCTCTCTCTCTCTCTCTCTCTCTACACACACTGTTAGGGCCCAGGACAACATGTCGGGTTGGACCCCCCGAAGGTATTTTATTTCTTGAAGAGAGAATCTGTTACAAGAGTTAAGCGTAGAGCTGTCTGATACATAAAAATCCAAAACGTGAATGATTCATTACAAGAGCTTCAAGCTCATTTCAAATTGGCAACATGCCACTTGTCTAAAATCTAGACTAAGTCCTATTACATGCCACTATGGGCCACTCTGGAGTCTTCAAAGCACTTGGTCACACGAACCGCCTCCTAGATGCTTGTTAGGCTCCCATAACGCTTAGGAAAATAACTCTTCCTAGTACTTGCAACAATTAATTAAAGCGTACCACCATGGCACCCATTAATTGCTGGCGCTTTGCATGCAAATAACACACTGTGGACTAATTCTAGTCACGGTGGGCGTCCCCACTAAATACATGTGTACACCTAAACAAATATAAAAATATATATTTATTTTCTGGTTGGCCGGAGTCAACACTCTTGATCATAATTAAGGAGCTTTGACCAAGGGTCGAGGCGCCTTAATTATAGCCAAGTCTCTCCAACCGAAGTTGGCACAACTCTCCAACCGAAGTTGGCACATCTTGGTTAACCGTGGTTAACCCTCTTGGTGCATGCCAAGTCTCGTTGACCGAAGTCAACACTCTCTGACCGCAGTCAGCTCTGTAGTTCTCTGGTTAACCGCAGTTAATCCTCTTGGTAATAAACCAAGTCTCCCTGACCGAAGTCAGGTTTACTTGACTAGAGTCAAGTATCTTTGATCGTAGTCAATCCTTTGACCATTAAAAGAACTCTTTGGCCATAATTAACACATATAAAACTCTTTAGTTATGATCAAATAAATGGTCAACTGTACTTTGACTTAGGATATTTACATTGTGGTGACATCCCCTCGGCTTCTATTCAGTTGACCTCAACTGAAAAGCTTCCTTGTAAACATCCAAAAGCTGTGGATGGTCGGATAACATGTTTTCGTCCATCCACTTGGCATCTAATGCCGTATAATTCTTGAATTTTACAAGATACTTGTAAAACTCCTTGCCCTGAGGGCCTTTGCGTACAGTATGGTATACAATTTGCTCTGGCTGAAGGACCTCCTCCAGCTCATCCACTTCTGGTAGATCCTTTGATACCGGTTCTGTAGGCTCTGGTCCTTGGAATTTCTTTAGAAGACTCACATGGAATGCATTGTGAATCCTCCAATGCTCTGGCAATGCTAACCTGTATGCAACCTCATTTATTCTTTCTGTAACCCTTAAAGGGCCATAGTATCTGGGAGATAACTTTGCATACACTTTCTGTTTGCCTTTAAACTTGCGGAGCCTAGCTTTTTCAAACTTCAAAAGTACCCAATCCCCTTCCTTGAGATCTAACTGTCTCCTATGCTTATCTGCAGCTCTTTTATGTTTCTCTTGAGACCTTTCGATTGCTGTCTGGACTTGGCTGTAAGCTGTCTGGAGGTCTCTCACAAACTGATCAGCTGCAAATATTTCATCTTTGGTCCTCAATATAGGTGGCAAAATCACCTTCCCATAAATGACCTCAAAAGGGGCTTTCCATGTAGAGCTATGTACCGTATTATTGTAAGCAAACTCTACCAATGGTAGGTACTTTTCCCAGTCTGAACCTTGGTCACCCACGTAGCATTTCAGCATGTCTAATGCTGTAGAATTTGCTACTTCACTTTGACCATCTGTCTGGGGATGGAAAGAAGAAGAAAAATTCAGATTCGTCCCCATGTTATCAAATAAAGCTCTCCAGAATAGATTGGTCATTCTGGGATCTCGATCACTAACAATGGACTTAGGCATACCATGATGCTTAAAGATCTGTGCCATGAAAAGCTTAGCCATATGATTTGCCTTTATGGTTTTGCGAACCGGAATGAAATGAGCTTGCTTGCTGAATCTATCAATGATAGTCCAAATCCCATCATTCCCTGACTTTGATCTTGGCAAATAAAAAATAAAGTCCATTGTAATACTTTCCCATGGTGCCCGAGGTACGGGAAGAGGCATAAGTAGGCTAGGTGCCTTCCGTCTATCATACTTCACTTTCTGACACGTAAGGCATTTAGTAACAAACTGATGTATATCTTTCCGCATCCCTGGCCAAAAGAAATACCTCTCTAGTGCTAGAGTTGTTGCTGTAATTCCTCTATGTCCAGCATAGGGAGGTGCATGGCATTCCTCCAAAATCTTTTTCCTCATCTCCTGGGTGATGCATAGGCAATCATCTTTCATTAGATACCCATCTTTCAGGGAATAGTGATTGGTGGATTGCCCCTCTTGCATTTGCTGTAAAATCTCACCAAAATCTGCATCACTAGCATATTGCTCTCTCATGCCTTCTAGGTCCTGATGATAAGCAATAGTCACATTATTGACCTGGGGTCTTCGGGACAAGGCATTTGCCACTCTGTTCCGAATTCGTGGGGTAGGGACAATTTGAAAATGATACATTGACAGCATGTTTGCCCATTTCATATGCTTCTCGGAAAGTTTGGTCTGAGTCAAAAAGTATCTCAGACTTTGGTGATCTGTTTTAACAGTAAAATCTGCACCCAAAAGATAGTGCTTCCATGTATGGATGGCATGAATTACAGCCAATAACTCTTTCTCATAGATTCCCAGATATCTTTCTGCATCACGCAATCTTCGGCTCTCGTAGGCTACTACATGTCCATTCTGATGTAATGCAGCCCCAACACACTCTCCACAAGCATCGCAATCAACATCAAAAGGTTGATAAAGATCCGGGACTACAAGAATAGGCTCTGTAGTCAACTTCTCCTTGAGTGTATTGAATGCGTTCTTCTGTGATATTCCCCATGTGAAGGCTGCATTTTTCTTAGTAAGGTCATGTAATGGAGCTGCGATATCAGCAAAATGCCTGATAAACCTTCTGTAGTAAGAACATAGGCTTAGGAAACTTCGAACTTCATGCACAGTTTTCAGCTCTGGCCATTCTTGAATGGCACGGATCTTTGCTGGATCCATCTGTATCCCATTCTTGGATATTATATGCCCCAGATAATGGATTTCTTCCAAGAAGAATTCACTTTTCTTGCTGTTTGCATAGAGCTGATGATTTCTCAGCTCTTGAAACACTATAGCAAGATGTTCCTTGTGCTCTTCTTCTGTCTTTGAAAAGACTAGGATATCATCAAAGAAAGTACCCGTGAAATGCCTATACTTTCGGAAGATGCGATCCATCATTCTATTGAATGTGGCTGGAGCATTTGTCAACCCAAAAGGCATCACTAAGTATTCATACAACCCGAATGTAGTGTGGAACGTTGTCTTGTGCACATCCTGAGGCTGTATCCTCACTTGGTGATAGCCACTCTTTAAGTCTATCCCGCTGAAAATTGAAGCTCCATTTAACTGATCCAGCACATCATCAATGCGCGGAATAGGGAATCTATTCTTGATGGTCATTTTGTTCAGTGCGCGGTAATCGACACACATACGGAATGAGCCATCTTTCTTCTGTACTAGCAGTACAGGGGAACAAAAAGGAGACGAGCTGGGCTGAATCAACCCTTTGGACAGCAAGTCCTGTACTTGAGCCATAATCTCCTCTCTCTGAGTTGCACTAACTCTGTATGGGGGCCTATTGGGTGGCTCGCTACCAGGCATTAACTCTATCTGATGATCTTTTGGTCTCTCTGGGGGTAACTCCCCTGGCAAAACATCGGAAAAGCAATCTTTAAAGTTTACAAGAAACTGAAACTTATCTTTGTCTGCATCATTCATTTCAGCATGCATATCATTCTCTTTTTCTTTTACAAAAACCATGTATGCGGAAATTGCAGACTTTATTGCTTTACCACATGTAACATCAGATACAATGGGGATAGTCTCCCCTTTAGTCCTGGCAACTAAACGCTGATTTTTTCCCCTATGTACAAACTCCAGCACTCTTTCAGGAAGAGTCAACTTCACTGCCTTGCGATGAAAGCAAGGCATTCCCAAGACTACATCATGATGTTTTAATGGAGAAATGAAGAAGTCTTCCTGATCCACATAACTCTGTACATGAAGAAGGAGCTTCCCTATCAAGGGAGTGATTGGCACAGGATTCCCACAGAACATCTGATCGGCATCCAAAGCCCTGCCCAACTCCTCAGTCTTTATTCCCAGCCTCAGGGCTAAGTCCTCTGATATGAAATTATCAGTAGCCCTTGGATCAAATAAAATTAGCGTTTGCTGGTCTCTGACTTTGCCCCATGATAGCAGCAATTCTCATTCTTCTGGGTTTGAAACATGACCCAGTATGTCAGGAATTCCTCCTGCCATTGGCTTTTGCGGTCCGCGTGGCTTCTCTGCCTCTTTTCCCTTCGAAGTTGAAGGCTTTTCTGGGCACTGGGCAGCCACATGTCCCTCTTTGCCGCACTTGAAGCATTTCCCATCTCTACGGAATTCAGCTATCTGTTTAGGGGTGAATGGAGATTTGCCTTTATAAGTCTTTGAAAACTGAGTACCCCTCGGCTTCTGAGGCTGAAACCCTTTCTTTTCAACCTTGGGGTACTCTTTCTTTTCTGATTTTGAAAAATCAGTTTTCTTTCTTTCAGCACGTCCTGCATGCAAGGATAGTACTATAGATGGATCTTGTAACGGCACAAGACTAGCTACTGAAGCTGAATGCATAAGGTCTTGAATGTTCTTTGCCCTCAAAGCATTTACTACTGCCTGAATTCTTGGACTGAGACCTGCTCTATACTTTCTCATTTGGGTTCCTTTGGAGATCTTTTGGAAAGGTGCAACCTGCAAATAAGCATCCCAAAACTTTTGGTTGTACACATCCACTGTATCTCCTGCATCCATATGCAAACTGTCCCAATCTTGAAGAACATGGTCTCTAAACTGTTTTGGCATAAACTGCTGGTAGAAGGCTTTCTTGAAGTCCTTCCACTTCTTTGGGGCTGACCCATCTGTGGTCTGTGCACTCCACCATGCACTAGCTGTCGCTGTCAAGTGCAAACTAACCATTCTTAACTTGGAGGATTCTGAAAACTTTTCTGTACCGAATGCAGCATCAAATTGCCTGATGAACTGCAATGCTTTGTCTGTATGACCATACTGTCCATTGTAGGTCATAAACTTGACAGATTTACCTCCCTCTTTAAATTCCTTGGTCTCTCTGGAAGACTTTCTCTTCCTAGACTTCTTGTGTTTCCTTCTTTTGCTTGATGGTTTATCTGATGAAGAAGAAGATACAGAAGTCGAACTCAAGGTAGACGGTGATGGACTAGGAGATCGGTGATGATGCCTCGATCTCTTCCTGCTATGAGACCGTCCCCTATGAGATCTCTCTTTCTCTAGATGTACACGAGAGTGTGCCTCTGGCATTAACATGTCATATACTGCATTAGGCATAGCTTCTGCTTGAAACAAATGCTGAGCCCTTGGATCCTTTCTGAGATTTTCCATCTCTTGTATACGAGTGCGTACCATCTGCTCAAATTCTTGCTGAGTTTGTTGCACACTTCTCTGATTTGGATGCGCATCCCTATCTTGTGAATCCCACTGGATAGGTGATTGAGCCATTTTCTTACAACTCGTCTGAGATCTGCAAATTTCTCTCACACATACAGTGTATGCAACTGATGCACGCTGCCTTAGCTTTTCAAAGATAAAATTTACCTCAACAAGAGGTGTCTTGCATTCACAGTCTATGCCAGTACTGGCTGTCAATTCAAGGCATATACCCACACAGTTGCCAAAGCATCAACAACTATATTGCCCCTTTTCTGGCTGCTGCAGATGGCTTCAAAACGCATCTGTTTTTCCCTCTTTTCACTGATCAAAGGCATGCATACTCTTTTTCTGCAAATCTCTGTTTTCTCTGCTTTTCTGCTGCTTTTCTGACAGTAAAAGAATGATAGGCAGGTGAAATCTGCTAGCAGAAACAGTCTCTACAACTGTCTCTTTTTTTTTTTTTTTGAAACGGTAACCAGATGAAGTAACTGACTGGTTACTCTAACCAGATTGATTGGTTCTGGTCTGGTTAGTCTGCAACTAGACTAACTAGACTGGTCACAGTCTAGTTACACCAACCAGACTGGTCTGGTTAGGCCAGATTAACTGGACCAATGTTGAACTAACTGGGTACTGGTTCAACTAATTAGATTTAACTAGCTGTAGTTAACTTAACCACGGTTTCACTAACCACAGGTCAACCATCCAGGATTAACTGTACCAGGGTTAGTCTAACCATTGGTTTACCATCTCAGCAGTCCAGCTGGCTGCCACATCAGCAGCTGCCTATCTGCCACGTGTCAGTGCCACATCAGCTTCCTGTCACTACCAAATCCTTGGGCTAGCTGATCTGCGTCGTGCATCGCGCCTTCCAAAGACTCCCGACAAGGCAAAGGCAACTCCTTATATTTGCGCTCAGCATGGCCAGTCCAGCCACCGTCAAGCAAACGGAACTGTGCCATGCACCCGCGTGAAGCTCACGGTTCCTCCAACTTTCTGTCACGAGACTTGAAGGTCTAGTGTCGTGTGCGCCGTTGTGGAGGTCTCGCTGGCCATCACATCAGAGAATACGCAAAACGTCTAGACGACGGTGGAATCCCCTTGCTCACGTCGGAACCTCAGAACGGAATTCCCAAATAAATCCTGTCGCTGCGTGTAGACTCGCGTTGTGCTATTTTCGTCAATCTTTGCTATCCCCTTGTGGACAACTCACGCTTACATAAGCGTTACAGGTCTCCAAATCCTTTCCGTCAGCTGCTCAAGCACCCGTCAACGTTTGCAATTTTATACACCTCAAGATGCATTTATTATGGTAGAGATGACGGAAGAATTTCCTCAGCCCTTGCTCCTTCTATGCTCTATCCATACTATTCGCCAGAATAGTATATTAGCCACGGTAGAGCAAACATTCTCTTCTGCAAAAATCTCTCTTGCTCAGATCGTCTCTGCCTGGGAAGACAGAGAGCCTACGCTCTGATACCAATGAAATCGCTAGCTCTCTCTCTACAGATCCTCACTCTTAGAATTTACTGCAAATGAAATCACTAGCTCTCTCTCTACAGATCCTCTCTCAGAATTTACTGCAGAAATACTCATAAGAGCTCTCTCTCTCTCTCTCTCTCTCTACACACTGTTAGGGCTCAGGACAACATGTCGGGCTGGACCCCCCCGAAGGTATTTTATTTCTTGAAGAGAGAATCTGTTACAAGAGTTAAGCGTAGAGCTGTGTGATACATAAAAATCCAAAACGTGAATGATTGATTACAAGAGCTTCAAGCTCATTTCAAATTGGCAACATGCCACTTGTCTAAAATCTAGACTAAGTCCTATTACATGCCACTATGGGCCACTCTGGAGTCTTCAAAGCACTTGGTCACACGAACCGCCTCCTAGATGCTTGTTAGGCTCCCATAGCGCTTAGGAAAATAACTCTTCCTAGTACCTGCAACAATTAATTAAAGCGTACCACCATGGCACATATTAATTGTTAGTGCTTTGCATGCAAATAACACACTGTGGACTAATTCTAGTCATGGTGGGCGTCCCCACTGAATACATGTGCACACCTAAACAAATATAAAAATATATATTTATTTTCTGGTTGACCGGAGTCAACACTCTTGATCATAATTAAGGAGCTTTGACCAAGGGTCGAGGCGCCTTAATTATAGCCTAGTCTCTCCAACCGAAGTTGGCACAACTCTCCAACCGAAGTGTTAGAAAAGACCCAATAGAGGGTACACGCAGCGGAAATAATGCCCAGGAGCTCACACAGTGTGCGGTGTGGGTGTGGAATCACAAACTTCTTTACTTATGTGCATTCAATAGGTGTGCAGACTCATCAATAGACAATGAACCAAACTAGATAGAGAAACCACCAAATAATATATTTCCGTCCACAACTATGGACACAATACAAGAGAGACAGATCCAGAGTCCCACCAATGGTGTGGTCCTCTGATCTTACCACAAAGTCCTTCTCCTATCTGCTGGCTATCTCTAGACTAGAGTCCGCGTGCTCCACCTCGAGCGTGAGTAGACTTTCCGTCTAGAATGATCTTCTCCACCTTGCTGTCTGGAAACCAGTCTAGGTGGGCAGCTTCCTGTTAGCTAAGTCTGCAGCACAAGGTACTACTTTCTCCTCCTGACTGTAGGCCCAAAGATAGCCCTGCTGCTGCTCCTTCTGCTGGTGGAATTGCTGCTCCAGATGATATGCAAATGAGACCTGAATGGCCCCCTTATATAGCCCTCAAGGGCCTGGCCAAAAAACCGACCCAGTCTGTACAAAAACCGACCCAGTCTGTATGAAAACCGACCAGACTGCTTGGAAAAAACCGCCCTTAAAGGGCTCACAAGTCAGGCCTTTTATGGCCCAAACTTCCAGGGCTTTTGGCCCTCCATTCAAGGCAAATATGCAGCCTATAAAAGGCCTGCCACCTGCCCACTGACAGTCACATTCCTTGCTGCAGATCTGAGCCTGCACTCCCTGCCATGTCTGTGCCTATGCAAACAGTGCGCCTCCATGTCCTAGATCCTCCGCAATCTGTCCCAGACTGTCTTGCTTCTGCTCCGTACTTTCCTGGCCCTGTGTCCTGCCCTTAACAGTCCTAGATGTGCTGCCCACATGCCAGCCATGATGCTGTCTATGTGGCAGCCCCTTTCTCTCATTTCCTGTTGGGTACTGCCCTAGGTCTCCCTCCCCCATGCTCTCCTCATATGGGGGCTTACAGATGGGGAGGTGACCTTTCCAACACCCCCTCTCACCGACACATCTCAGCTTAATGCCAACACGTCGATGAAGGTGCTCCAGTAACTCCCTGGTCGTAGTCCTCTGGAACCTTTCGGTGTCGAAATCTTTTCCTGGCTTTGCATCCAGTGGCTTCTGCTCCACCAGGTCCGGTTCCGCTTCCGCACACCATCCTGGTACACAGGTCCATCTCTGGTAGCACCTCCTGGTACCACCTCCTTTAGTCGCATTCCCGCCTCTGAACTTGAGCAACCCAGCCGTCACGATCTTCCAGCCGTCACGATCATAATGAGTGAACAACCTGGAGTCTTCCAGGCACCATGCTCTGAGGGTCTGTTTCACCCCGTCCTTCCTTTGGCAAGGTCTGTAACCAATGAATATTTCCAGATAAAACCTGGATCATGAACTCTTGCCGAGTTCTCAAGCAGGTACTCTTCTGGCTTCAGTACTCTTTGTCCACCACCTTCTAGCAATCTGCGTCCGAGATTTGAAGAAGCACCAATACTTCCCCTTCTGCCTTCGAAGAAGGCCAATTCCTTCCAATCTCTTATCACCTGAGACAAATGAAGAGCAGAATCTCCCCACAGCATGCTATAAAGGCTCAAATGCAGAATATCAAATACATACCAGACTGTTGTACTGCCTGAATGTTCGCTCTGAAAGCAAACCCTGTACCTCAATGAGGCACCTGCCAAGATCCTGTGTAATCCTGTACTGTCCCCTTCTGAAGTCCAGCATTCATCTGACCATGAGACCCTAGGGCTTTCCATGGAATCCACCCTCGTGTCAGTGTCAACAGCTACACACCTGGAAGGTACCAAGCACTCCATACTGTCCTTCACCTTCACAAAGGCATCTGACTCCTCGTCGACCCAACTCTCTATGTCAGACATCCTTACTGTGATTTCGGAATCAACATACCTGACCTCGGTAACACTCGGTGATGTCACTAGGAACAATTCTTCGATTACCACATTAGCTTTGGCCTTTCCCTCTGAATCTGGGTCAGACTCCTGTTTGTTTTTCAGATCCGCCTTTTTCTTTCTGCAGTGCTTTGCAAAATGTCCGGGCGTATCACAATAGAAACACTTCTTCTTGTGCTTCCTCTTCGAAGTCCCCTCGTCGTCAGAGTCATCTTTATTGGACTTGCCATTGTTAGGCTTGCCCTTTCCTTTTCCAGTAGAATCCTTTGCCAGCATCGCCTTGTCATCTTTGTCCCCGTTGTAGAGCTTCTCCCGAGCTTCCTCCTGTAGCAGTAATGGACACAACTCCTCAAATGTCAGAGGTTTGGTCCTCTGTCCTGCTGTCACAGCTGTAACAAAGCTCTTGAAACTCTAAGGCAATCTCCTCAGTACCATCAAGGCCAGATGGCATGAGTCTGTCTTTTGACCAATTGCTGCCAGCTGATCCCGCACCACCTTGACCTTCGTCAAATGGCTATGTACCGTATCGCCTTCTTCCATATCAAGATTGTAGAGTTGATGCTGAAGAAGCACGATCCGGGAGGTATTATCTGTCTCGTACAGATCCTTCAGTGTGGCCCACGCCTCTACTGACGTCTCGGCCAGCTGGATATGCGGAAGAACAAAGTCCGCCGTAGTCCCTATGATTATTGCCAGGGCATGGGCATCTCTTTCTTCCCAAGCTTCAAGCTCTTCTCTGTCTACTGCCATGAGGACCTTTCCTTTACTGTCCACCATGTCTGCCGGCTTCGACTCCTCTCTCGTGGTCAGCTTCCACAACTTCCGAGCCACTAAATGACTCCGGATCTTCACTTTCCAGATCGGGTAATTAGTCCCGTCCAGGTTCCCAGACTCTCCAAAGTTAGGGATAGTGAAAGAGAGAAAACTGGAGGAGGAGGAAGGGATAGCAGGGGCTGAAGAGGCTGTCGACATCTCTGCTGTATATACCGCACAACAAAGTCAACCAAACTCAAATGCAGTAAACCAGAACTCTGAACGCACCTGACTGAACCTGAGTCACCCTCCTTCTCGCAAGGGCACAATCCTCCAGTCGTGGAAGTTGATTCCCTAGAGCTTCTGAATCAGGGTCGTCCTTCAGCAAGGTCCCTGCCTTCAGGCTCCCACACCTGTGAGCCTCCTACTTGGGCTCTGATACCATGTTAGAAAAGACCCAATAGAGGGTACACGCAGCGGAAATAATGCCCAGGAGCTCACACAATGTGCGGTGTGGGTGTGGAATCACAAACTTCTTTACTTATGTGCATTCAATAGGTGTGCAGACTCATCAATAGACAATGAACCAAACTAGATAGAGAAACCACCAAATAATATATTTCCGTCCACAACTATGGACACAATACAAGAGAGACAGATCCAGAGTCCCACCAATGGTGTGGTCCTCTGATCTTACCACAAAGTCCTTCTCCTATCTGCTGGCTATCTCTAGACTAGAGTCCGCGTGCTCCACCTCGAGCGTGAGTAGACTTTCCGTCTAGAATGATCTTCTCCACCTTGCTGTCTGGAAACCAGTCTAGGTGGGCAGCTTCCTGTTAGCTAAGTCTGCAGCACAAGGTACTACTTTCTCCTCCTGACTGTAGGCCCAAAGATAGCCCTGCTGCTGCTTCTTCTGCTGGTGGAATTGCTGCTCCAGATGATATGCAAATGAGACCTGAATGGCCCCCTTATACAGCCCTCAAGGGCCTGGCCAAAAAACCGACCCAGTCTGTACAAAAACCGACCCAGTCTGTATGAAAACTGACCAGACTGCTTGGAAAAAACCGCCCTTAAAGGGCTCACAAGTCAGGCCTTTTATGGCCCAAACTTCCAGGGCTTTTGGCCATCCATTCAAGGCAAATATGCAGCCTATAAAAGGCCTGCCACCTGCCCACTGACAGTCACATTCCTTGCTGCAGATCTGAGCCTGCACTCCCTGCCATGTCTGTGCCTCTGCAAACAGTGCGCCTCCATGTCCTAGATCCTCCGCAATCTGTCCCAGACTGTCTTGCTTCTGCTCCGTACTTTCCTGGCCCTGTGTCCTGCCCTTAACAGTCCTAGATGTGCTGCCCACATGCCAGCCATGATGCTGTCTATGTGGCAGCCCCTTTCTCTCATTTCCTGTTGGGTACTGCCCTAGGTCTCCCTCCCCCATGCTCTCCTCATATGGGGGCTTACAGATGGGGAGGTGACCTTTCCAACACGAAGTTGGCACATCTTGGTTAACCGTGGTTAACCCTCTTGGCGCATGCCAAGTATCGTTGACCGAAGTCAACACTCTCTGACCGTAGTCAGCTCTGTAGTTCTCTGGTTAACCGCAGCTAACCCTCTTGGTAATAAACCAAGTCTTCCTGATCGAAGTCAGGTTTACTTGACTAGAGTCAAGTATCTTTGACCGTAGTCAATCCTTTGACCATTAAAAGAACTCTTTGACCATAATTAACACATATAAAACTCTTTAATTATGATCAAATAAATGGTCAACTGTACTTTGACTTAGGATATTTACATTGTGGTGACAACTGCTGTAGAACTCCCTCCAAGTAGATGTATGCCAAGTCTCAGTAGACTTCAGTAGTTGCTTAGGGAGCCCTTATGCACTCACAGCTGCTCGTTACCTGAGTGATGATCTGCACACTGGAGAGCCCTAAACTCCTGCTGGCTAAACTGCCAAATGCCCCCACAATGGGGCCTTTTTATAGGGCCCCCCTGAACTGGCCAAATGCCCTCTATCCTGACATGACTTGGGTCGTAGCGGACCACGTCAGCAGCCCTGCTGGCCAGCCTGAACAGGCCGACCAGCGGCTGCTCCTCCTGCCAGAGAATAGAGAGATGCTTTCACAGAGACAACGCCCTGCAGCATAAGACCGATTTTGCCAAGATCACAAAACCATCCATGTGCACACATATAAGGAAAAACACAGACAATCTAGAGCATGCACAGTAGATAGGACAGCCAAAACCTGTATAAAGGAATGCTCTGAAAATGATCAAATCACTGTAACATGCAGAGACTTGCTGTGCGGAAAATAGAAAAATATAAAAGCTAACTCAAGCACGAGAGACACAAGAGATTTACTTAACTATAGTACACAGCTTTATTTATTCATGGTTAAAACTGTGCTGAGACCACTCCCCTAACTACAACATGCGGGAGATGGAACTATGCTATGGAAATAGGACACCTAAACCTCGAACATATGCTGGCTGGAAGCACTGCTGGAGGCTGGGAGCTGAGTCCTGAACTGAGGGAGGCTGATTGAGTGAAAAGGAGGTGGAACGCCCCTTAAATAGGGCTGGGAACCAGCCAACCTTGGGCCAGCACAATTGACTGGCTGGCCAGTTTTGGCCGACCAGGCTGCTGGCCCTTGCATATAAAACCAGGCCCTTTTAGGCAGTTTCAGGAAGGCTAGATCAAATGTATCTATATACGGGTTTCTCACATATCTAGAAGAAAAACAATCGGTGGAAGAGTCAAAAGAACCCCACGAGAGTCGAGATCATTAGAAGTCATGTTAAAATCTTCAATAGTCAGGACATTGTTTAACCCGCCTGAGGGCGAATGATCAGAGGTCAGAAAGGGTGGTGTTGAGCACATCCCCCTCATTTTAGTGGGGCCCTAAAGAGGCTGCTCAATACATAATCAACAATGCAATCAAGTGCTTATGGCTTCTTGTTAGAATCCGCACTTAGTTCCCCCTCACACCAATGACCTTTCAAGAAACTGCACAAAAACTCCTTGGTCCAAGGACCCAAGTAACCACAACGAAGAACAACAAGACAGACAGGGATCAAAAAAGAAGGAAATAGTGAGGAGGAAGTAAACAAGAGAAGCTTAGCAAGCCAAGGAAAATAACACACATCCAAATAAGAATATCAATTAGACTAGAAAAAGCATTAACTAACTAAACAAGAAAGGATGGTAAGAGCATACTACGAAAGGGGAAGTATCATTGAAGAAGTTAAAACAAAGTAAACAAAAGGAAAGAGAGACTTAACAAGCATACTCACTCAACATTCAAGAACTCACATACATATCCACTTAGCAGCCACAATGGTAGCCCATGCTACTTTTTTCTTGCCCACTTTTGTGACCTCCATCTTGGGGGAGCAGGAGCATACACGTACACGACCCCAACAGAGATTAGCCTGTGTCATATGCTTCAGGGACAGCCAGGCTTGACTGGCTGCACGCCCAAACAAGAAAAGCTTTCATGGTCCATATGGATGAGGATCTCACAATCTTGCAAGTGGAGGAGAGACATATCCTCTTAATACAGTAGGATGCCGCCCGCAAGGAGGGAAAGTCGACAGTGGTTCGGAAGAGGTACCTCTTGATTGGACCCAAATGGATGTCTGTTGACACACCTACCTAGGGAAGCAAGATCTATGAGACTCTGAGAACCAAGACCTTGACTTGCACCATTCGGAACTACAATGGAGCCTTGTGATCACAACCAATGGAACTTTTCAGAGTCGTACACATGACGATATATTGTCTTCCACACAAAGACTCGTCAAAGTCCAACGCACCCACTACCAGTAGTTTATGGATAAACCTAGGGAGACAATTGACACACACAAGTACAAGGATTAGGTGGGGTCACAATTCTACACTGATCTTCTCTCACTAGGATGATCTCAATGGAGAGATGTGACCCACAAACTCCAATGGATTCGGGTCAGGGACACACCTCAACAACGAAATTTGCTACTTCTCGTCGGCCTCACATTTTGCTAAGGAGCTCAAAGAGGAGGGTGATACGTGATCGTACGTAGCTACATATCATGGACTTTTAGAGCCACGAGGAAGTTCTGCTTCTTGTGGACTTCTATGCTAGACTGCAAACTGACAAGTATCAATCATTGAAGTGCAGCATGACTCTATCATATTACTTGACATTGATCTGGATAACATAGGCATAATAGGAGTCTCCACAGATAGGCGAGCCCCACTCATCTCATATGGGCACTTCATGGATATGGACATGATACATGTCCTAATTATCTACAACGGTCTTGACAAATGACCCTCTTCAAGCAAGCTCACATGTTTCCTGCATGAAGGAGGTTCCAATGTAGTCGTTGTGAGAAGAGGAGAGAGCAACAGTGAGAGCAAGAAACATGAGAGTGAGAGAGCTGAAAACGTAGTTGCAATTAGATGAGAGTGTTACAACTGAATGGAGTGATAGGTTTTGTCTAAGTGACAAAACCTTATCCTTCACTAACCATAGTTAGTAACTAATTGTGGTTAGGGGGAAAAACCTCTAAGTGAGGGAAAAGTGCCCCTAACCTACTTATTACATTACATCGGTCATTGCTAAATTATAGCAATAATTCTAACACCCCTTTGCAGTGCCAATGTCATGTACAAGGAAAAGATCAATCACCAAAAGGAGATAAGTTCAGGGCACTGCGAAATGCCTCAAACTTTTCACGTGGAAGTGCTTTGGTGAAAATGTCTGCAATATTGTCATGTGTTGACACATAGATCGTGCTGATCTCTCCTGCATGCAACTTCTCTCTGACGTAGTGATAATGAACCTCAATGTGCTTTGTGCGAGCATGAAACACATAATTCTTTGCTACTGCAATAGCACTTTGACTATCAGTGAGAATTGGAGAAGGACCCTCCAATGAAAGATGAAGATCAACAAATAAACGACGCAGCCAAATACATTCAACTGTCGCTTTGAAAGCTGCCCTGTACTCAGCTTCACATGAAGAGGTAGCCACTGTAGATTGTTTCTTGCTCAACCAAGAAATACAAGCTTTGCCCAAAAAGAAACAATTGCCACTTGTGGACTGCCTAGTGTCATAATCTCCAGCCCAATCTGAGTCACTGTAGGCATGCATCTGCAAGTCACCCCCCTGGGAAACATCAAGCCAAAAGACTTGGTACCTTGCAAATAACGGAAGATGCGTTTTACAGCCTGCCAATGCATAGTCTTTGGGCTTGCATATATCTGCTCACCTGAGAAACTGCAAACTGAATATTAGGTCGTGTATTGCAGAGATAAATGAGGCATCCAGCAGCCTGACTGTAGAGTGTGACATCAAATGATTCTCCTGCTTCATGCATTGTAAGCTTCAGCCCTGGCTCCATGGGAGTAGCTATGGGCTTACAATCCTGCATGTTGAATCTGTCCAAGAGTTTTTGCACATACTTGGATTGAGACATACCGATGCCACTTTGCTCTTGAGTGAACTGGATCCCCAAATAAAAGTGTAGCAGCCCCAAATCTGACATGTCAAAAGTGGTCTGCAATTCAGCTTTAAAATCTGCAATATTATCTTCATTTGACCCTGTGAGCAGTAAGTCATCTACATAAAGAATGATGACCAAAATATCCCCCCCATCCTTCTTGATGTAGAGGGTGCTTTTAGTTGGACTGTTGTGCAGCCCCTTGCTGGTCAGAAAGGCATGAATTTTTGCATACCATGCACGTGGGGCCTGTTTCAGCCCATACAAAGCTTTATTCAGCTTGCATACCTGAAGTGCATTTCCTGAAATTTCAAAGCCTGGAGGTTGTTTGACATAAACCTCTTCCAACAAGTCTCCATTAAGGCAGGCTGTTTTTATGTACAACTGATGAACATTCCACTGAAAATTTGCAGCCATTGCTATGACTGACCGGATGGTTGTCATTCTGGATGTAGGAGCAAAAGTCTCCTCATAGTCTATGCCCTTTTTCTGAGCATATCCTTTTGCGACCAGCCTTGCCTTGTACTTGTCAATGGTGCCATCTGGCTTTCTTTTAACTTTGAAAACCCACCGTGTACCTATGGCATGTTTACCTGGTGGCAAATCGACAACTTCCCATATCTGATTTTTCTTAATGGACTGCAACTCATCGTGCATGGCATTCATCCAATGCACATTATCCTGTGCCTCTTCAAATGTCTCAGGTTCCTCTTCATCAAGAAGAGTACCTGCATAAGCTGATTCAACTGAAAGAGCACCTCCCCCATGCCTTACTGCACTCCGAGTTTTGCCAGGTAATGGAGCATCAATTTTACTCTCCCTGAGAGTCTGTAACAGCCAATTTGGGACTGTTTTTGCTGCATGTATATCTGCAATTTCTTGCTGAACAACCTCTTCCACGGCTTGTGGAGGTGGTATGACATCCTGTGGCTGAATCGGAGCATGTGGAGGTATCTGAAAATTTTGATTTTCATTAGATATATCAGCAGGGGAACCCAAGGCAATGGGTAGTAACCCCTCAAAGACATCACCTGAAGAAGAAGGCATATCAAATTTAGCTTGAGTGTGAGCTGAATTTTCTGAAAATATTACATCTCTACTGACAATGATCTTACGTGTGACAGGATTGTGAGACGGTACCCCTTGCTTTCTGCACTGTACCCAACAAAAATGCATTTGATTGCCTTATCAGACAACTTATGCCGAAACTCAACAGGTACATGAGCATAAGCAAGGCATCCAAAGACACGGAAATGATCCACAGAAGGCTTTCTCCCTTGCCAAACTTCATAGGGAGTCTTGGTCTTCAAAGCTTTTGTGGGTGCCTGATTTAAAATATAATTGGCACACATGAGACCTTCAAGCCAAAATTTGTGAGGCAATTTTTTGCTTTTCAGCCTACATCTATCCATCTCCATAAGAGTACGATTTTTTCTCTCAGCTTTCCCATTTTGCTGAGGAGTTAGCCTCACTGTAAGCTGATGTACAATGCCCTTGTCTTTCAAAAAAGCATCAAAATCTGCAGACAAGTACTCCCCTCCTCTATCAGTGCGTAATGTCTGTATCTTGAGTCCGGATTCATTCTCAACCATGGCTGCAAAGTGTTTGAAGACCATAAACACTTTTGATTTGCGTTTCAGTCCATAAACCCAAGTGTAGTTGGAGTAGTCATCTATAAAAGTGACAAAGTAAAGATGACCACCCAATGATGGAGTCCTCATGGGACCACAGACATCACTATGTATAAGCTGTAATTTTCGAACAGCTTTAACTGATCCATCCTTCTTAAAAGGAGATCTGTGCATTTTACCAAGAATGCACCCTTCACAGGCATGTGGAGGAGGTGTTTCAAGAGGAGGCAATGCATCAACCATGGCATGTTTTTGAAGCGTCATCAAGTTGCCATAATGCATGTGTCCATATCTCGCGTGTCATAACTCCGCATTCTGCATAGCAGCAGTAGGAGTGGAAATTGTAAGAGCATGTGCTGGTCTTTTCTCATACATGTCAAGCTGAAAAAGACCACACAACAGAGTGCCAGACAATCTCAAGGCATAGTCATGCTCTCTATCATGGATTGCACACATGTCATCTTCAAAAATGACTTGAAATCCAGCTCTGTTAAGAGTGGACACGGAAAGTAGATTTTTTGTGATACTAGGCACATACAAGACATCAGAAATTCTGAATGTTGAGCCATCAATGGCTGTAAGTTCAACTTCTCCTGTACCACGGACTGAATAGAAGGAGTTGTTGGCACATGTGACCTTTTGACCAACAGGTGGTGGATGCAGAGATGTGAAGAGACACTTCCTGGAAGTGATATGCTTTGAGGCACCGCTGTCAAAATACCATGTATTATGTGTCTCATTGACACTGAAAGCTGATGCATTTTTGGAAGAATCATAACTGCATGTCAGAAAAGCATAAGTGTCATCATTACAAGTGGCTGTACTATCCCGAGCAGCCAACTGAGAGTCTGAAATGCAAGACAAGAAGGCATAGTCGTGCTTCACAAAGTTGGCTGTAGCTTGCTCATTGTCAGATGCATGAGGAGCTGAATCTGAGACAGCCATACCGGAGCTGTTTTTCTTTTCTTTTGCAAGCCTTTTCTTGCATTCTCCAATGTAGTGACCTCGCTTTTTGCAGTAATGACATATTCCCTTCTTCTTGGGCTTACCTGCATCACCCTTAGCCTTTTGAGAAGGCTGTCCTGAACCACTGGAAGGCTGATTTGCTGAAGTCTTTGCCTGTCCCTTTACTTTAGGCTTGAATTTTGAGAGCATGGCATGTTCACCTACTCGTGAAGCCATGTTTTTCCTGGTCTGCTCTTCCTGCAGCAGAAGTCCTATCAACTCGTGAAAAGTGAGAGGATTTGCACCCCCCCTCAACGACAAATTCAGCGAGGTATGAAAGCTGAGATAAGACTCAGGAAGAGAATTCAGAGTAGTGGTAATCATCTCTGAATCAGGAATGATCTGATCAATATTTAGCAACTGCTCTTGTAAATCCTGTAGCTTTGTGAGGTGCATTGACATGGAGTCGCCCTCTTCCATATGTGTATGAGACAATTCTCTTTTCAAAAAAGACACCCTGGCATCATTCCGAGCTGCATACATGCTCTCCAAAATATCCCATGCTGCCTTTGAGGTCTTACACGACCGGATGTGTGGAATGATGAATCTTTTCACTGAAAGAGATACACGACAAAGCTAAAGCATCACGTGAATCCCATCTCTTCTGCTCTGGAGTGGTAGGTATAACTGCACCAATAACTTGTGCTGCAGCTGTACCCTGTGCACGACCTCTGCCTCCTCCTTGTTGGGGAGGGGTATTAGGTGCCACATTTGCTGGCCGGAACTCATCCCCACTTACATAGTCCCACAAATTACGAGAAATCAGAATATTGCGTACCATAAAACTCCAGAGGGAGTAGTTGGTACCATCCAGCTTGTCCTCTTGTGAGAGACCACTGAAACCGAAATCATTCTGATTTTGCTGGGCCATGTCTGAGAAAGAAAATACAGCAAATGCAAATCTGAATTCCCTTGCTGGGAATGGAGTGCACAGATCCCAAAAAAACACAGCCAAACACTAGCTAAAAATGCAACTCAAATCTCTGTAATGTCTCTGTCAGAAATTTTCTAGAGCATGCGATGTCTCCCAAAACGTGCCAAAAGTGCTTCAAAGCACTCACAGAAATGCAGTGTGAACTGAAACCTGTCAAATTGCTCTCCCAACACAAAAGCCCCAATTTGTGGCTTGAAATTGCAACCAAAAAGGGGGCAAATTTACTAAAAGCCCCAAATCTGTAATTTCTGAACAAAAGCCCCAAATTTGGAGTTGAAATTGAGCCAAATTTCACCCAAATAGCTAATCTCCTGCAAAAACGCCAATTTCTTGGTCAATCTTTGCAATTTGCTTGCAATGTGTGCCAAAATTTTTACAAAAGCCCCAAAACTGTAATGTGTCTGCAAATGATGCAGAAGTCCCAATTTCTGTGTAAACAGAAATGCAAACAGAGATACCTGCAACAAAACCAATGTCCTTTGCAATGCCCACTCAACTCAAAAACACCCACGTGTGATGTACGGCAGACAAGAAGAGCTCGTACTCTTTGTTGAAGTTGGCGCAGATGGGGTACGGGCAGTGGTAGTGAGCTTGTACGGATAGTATACGTACGGACTGTCAGTGAGCTAGTACGGAACAGTACGGAACAACCTGCGACTTGGAACAGTACGGAACAACCTGCGATTGGACTGTACGGTCGTATAGAATAGCAACCAAAAGGTACGGGTTGTACGGCGCTTTACAGACGGGATGTACGGACGAACTGCAGATGTACGGCGCCACACGTGCGGTATAGACGAACCTTTCGCAGGAGCTGTACGGAATGTACAGCGAACCGTACGGAGATTGCGGGCTGGAGCTCGAGGACGAGAAGCAGAGAGCAGGGTCAACCTGCTCTGATACCAAATGTGAGAAGGGGAGAGAGCAACAGTGAGAGCAAGAAACAAGAGAGTGAGAGAGCTGAAAACGCAGTTGCAATTAGATGAGAGTGTTACAACTGAATGGAGTGATAGGTTTTGTCTAAGTGACAAAAACTTATCCTTCACTAACCATAGTTAGTGAACTAACTGTGGTTAGGGGGAAAAACCTTTAAGTGAGGGAAAAGTGCCCCTAACCTACTTATTACATTACACTGGTCACTGCTAAATTATAGCAATAATTCTAACAGTCGCCTTTGCTTCTTACATCACATACTTCCTCAACCTGCTGCCACCACCTAGAGTCGATCATATCTATGTTTCCTTGAGCTTGTCCACCTCTCACCCGACACCTAGCACATCCCCACAAACAAACACACTTCATCTATAAGGCGATCCGATTCGACCACAAGCTACCTTCTACTTTGTTTGTTGATAATAATGACATCCCCCTACTCGGAGATAGAGCCGCTCCCTTCATCCACCCACCCATTGGATCGGTCCCATGCAATAGTTGGTAAGTATACGTCAACTCGGATTCAAGACCAAGCATCACCTTCTACCTAAGGTAGAGACCAAACGAGAATATCTCACCCCCCTACTCGAAGATAGAGCCGCTCCCTTCACCCACCCACCCATTGGATCGGTCCCATGCAATAGTTGGTAAGTATACGTCAACTCAAATTCAAGACCAAGCATCACCCTCTACCTAAGGTGGAGACCAAACGAGAATATCTCCATCAAAGTTACTAAACATTTTGTTTAGCAGTAACTCCAATGACATTTGGCAAAAGTTTCTCCAGCGGAGGTCTCCGTCCCCCTTATTGATCTAGCCATATGACATTCAAATGCACGCACACTTAATGACATCCCTCATCAGACGACCTCAGCCTCTTTGACACTACCTCTTGTTCACTTTTTACCACCGGTGATATCAAACGTGCAGCCCTAAAGTTACACAATAGCCGAGCCACACATCATTTGAGGGAATATACAGCAATGAGTAGTACATTGCATATGACTCAATTTAGCAAAGCTATATTTAACGAAGCAGTTTCCCTCACACCTAGATCCTCAACATTGTTGTCCCAATCCATAACGCAAGGAGATCCCATGAGCCAAGAAAACCACAGGAACATTATGATTGGTCATATCATGTCCAAGATTTATACATAATTACTTGGTCATTTGCGGTCTTAGGGATTCAGAGCTGCTAGGCAAGTAGCTTTTTAAAACCACATCTTCACCTTGAGAGGTGTCATTAAAGAGGCCAAGGCACAGAAGCACATGATTTATTGTTGCTTTGTGGATTTCTGTAAGCCTTTTGACACAAAGCCATGGGCTGGACTACTAGGGCATCTATAGGAGTTGGGGTATATTGGGACATCATTTGGTAGTCATGGCAAGCCCGAAAGGCAACTGATGGATGGAGGTGACCACTGACGATTGGGGTCAAACAAGATGGCTCTTTATCACCAACCTTGTTAGGGATGTACATTGATGAGCTTGAGTCATTCATCACGACACTAGGCAGGGCAGGCTCAAATCCCTGGTCCCAATACTCTGTGTGCAGATGACGTGGCCCTACTCTCCTCCACCGCGGAGGGTCTCAAGCAACATTTGGACGCACTTCAAACTTTCCATGACACACATGATCTGAAGGAACTTGGGAAAACCAAGGTTATGACCTTAAATACTTCCCACCAGGAACAGTACGGGCTCTAGTGGGGTCCTGCCCCAGCTAGTATCCTGCATATATACACGACCTGACCCATAGACTGGACCGAACCAGTCTGTGGTACTGCTGCCGTCAGCGAACCTCTGAAGAAACTGATTGTTGTCTGCCATCCTCCATGATCTGCTTCAGGCACCTTTCTCTGACAGCCAGCTGCAGGCTCTGCTGCCTCTTTGACCCCTTCACATGGACCTCATTTCGGCCTCTGCCAGGCCCTAAACCAGACCCAGAAACAGTCCTGTTTGCTAACCTGCACAGCAGCCTTTGATGCCGCCTTAAAGTCAGCCTTAGGGACTGCCCACACTGCCTACATGGCAGCCTGTTCAGTGCCCAAAGGGCAGACCATCTGATGAATCCCTGTTCAGCGGGATGCTCATTGTGACAGGATACACCTGGGAGGCAGCTCACAGGAAACAGATGAGGAGAGACAATGTTGGAGGGGTGGCAGTCCTATTCAAGTCTGTGGAAGGGAGAGTGTGAGAGCACACGCACACACACAAGCAGGATAAGAAACAAGAAGTGTGGGGATTAAAGGTATGTGTGTACCTCCCCTAGCACACAGTGAAGCTTTTATATGAAAGGATAAGGTTACAACACTAAGTACGGTGTACTTAGTGTACTCAACAAATAAAGTACTAAGTGTACTAACTGTACTTGGGTGGCCATAGAGCCTTTAGCCCAACAACCTCCCACTTAAAGGCAATATGCCCTCAAGTAAAAAATAAATGAGGCTCAACCTATACCCATCAACTGTCGGACACACAAGCACGATCGACACAAGAGTGTGGGGATAAGAAGTATGTGTGTACCTCCCCTAGCACACAGTCAACCTTTTATATGAAAGGATAAGGTTACAACACTAAGTACACCCTACTTAGTGTACTTAACAAATAAAAGTACTAACTGTACTTAACTGTACTAACTGTACTTGGGTGGCCATAGTGCCTTTACCCCAACAACCTCCCACTCAAAGGCAATATGCCCTCAAGTAAAAAATAAATGAGGCTCAACCTATACCCATCAACTGTCGGCAATGTGCAAACCGCTCTGCAGGCAAGCCTTTTGTCAACAAATCTGCTGGATTATCATCTGTGTGAATCTTGACAAGCTGAATCAGCTTATCATCTATTACCTCCCTGATGAAGTGATACTTCACATCAATGTGCTTTGTCTTTGCATGAAAGACAGGATTGTGTGCCAACTGAATAGCACTCTGACTGTCACAATGCAACAATGGAATATCACCTGTAATGCCCAAGTCTTCCACTAGCCGAGATAACCATAAGGCCTCCTTGCATGCCTCTGTGGCTGCAATATATTCAGCTTCCGTGGTAGACAAGGCTATGCACTGCTGCATCCTTGACATCCATGACACTGCACCTCCAGTGAATGTATAAACATAACCGGTAGTAGACTTCCGGTTATCTGGATGACCAGCAAAATCTGAATCCACATAACCATGCACCTTTGCATCTCGCTTGCCAAAGCATATGCACAACTCTTGTGTGCCCTTCAGGTATCTCATGATACCTTTCACTGCATTCCAATGCTTCTTGCTTGGATTTGCCATATACCTGCTAACCACTCCCACTGCAAAAGCAATATCAGGTCTGGTAGCAACCATGGCATACATGAGACTGCCACAAGCTGAAGCATACGGAATCTTGGCCATTTCAGCCCTATCAGCATCTGAGTGTGGGCTGTCCATTGCACTGAGTTTCACATACGGAGGCAATGGAGAACTAAGGGTTTTCCCACCCTCCATATGAAACCTGTGCAATACTTTGCCAATATATTCGGTCTGAGACAAATACAACAAACGCTGTCCCCTGTCTCTCCGTATCCGCATTCCGAGTATGTGATTTGCATCACCAAGGTCCTTCATATCAAAGGCCTCATGCAATCTTTTCTTAAGGTCATCAAGCTCCTTACGAGCTCTACCAGCATATAAAAATGAGAATGATTAAGCTGCCATTGGCAGCCCTTTTGGTATATAAGCAGTGATCGTCATCACTTCTCCTGAAACCTTGGGACTTCATGAAGGTATCAAATTTCTTATACCATTCCCTTGGTGCCTGTTTCAGCCCGTAAAGGCTCTTTTTAAGCTTGCATACAAGTGACTCCTTGCCCTTGACTGCAAATCCTTCTGGCTGTTGCATGTAGATCTCCTCATGAAGATCACCGTGAAGAAAGGCTGTCTTCACATCCATTTGGCATAATTCTAAATTCTCACATGCAACCAAAGCAAGTACAATCCTGAGTGTGGTCATCTTAACCACTGGAGAAAAGATCTCATCAAAATCAACACCATACTCCTGCTTAAAGCCCTTGGCAACCAACCTGGCTTATACCTTGGCTTAGCTCCAAGTGTGACTTTCAATCTATACACCCACTTGCATGGCAGTACTTTCATGCCCTTAGGCAACTGCACCAATTCCCAAGTACCATTTTTATGGAGACTGTCCATTTCAGACTTCATGGCTAGTTCCCATAGCCTTTTATCATGCATTTGCACGGCTTCCTTGTAACAGGAAGGTTCACCACAATTTGTAAGCATAATAAAATCTGCTCGTGGAACAAATCTGTCTGGCGGTTTCATTTGTCTAGTGGACCTTCGGACCCATTGGTCTTGCTGTCCAACTTGCTGCTCACCTAAAACAGGTTGCTGTTCTAGTAGATCAGGCTGCAGAATTATGCCTGGGAGGTCTTCCAAAGGTGGCATGTCCCGTAGTACATCTTCCGCCACTGCGGGCTGTCCATTTGGACCTGCTGCAGCATCATGCATTGGCTGATTACGCTGCTGTTGTGGCTGATTTGCAGCCTTCCTGAACTGTACAGGATGTCCCGAGTCATCAATGTCAACCTCTGAAGCATCAGAAGGCTTATCTGCTGCCTTAAACATACATGACTCATCAAATAAGACATCATTACTGCGTATTAGCTTCTTATTCACAGGATCCCATAGGTGGTAACCCATCTCACCACTGTCACCATATCCAAGAAAAATGCATTTAAGAGACTTAGGATCAAGCTTGCTGCGATTTTCTCTGCGTATATGCACGTACGCAGTGCAGCCAAAGACCCTCAAGTGCTTATAGGAAGGAGGTTTTCCTGTCCAAAGCTCCTCTGGCACTCTGCCATCTAGTCTTTTATTTGGTGACCTATTGATGAGGTGTACTGCTGTTTTTACAGCTTCAGCCCAAAATCCATGAGGTAAAGCAGCATGTGACATCATAGAGCGAGACTTTTCCTGTATGGTTCTATTCATACGCTCTGCAGTGCCATTTTGCGCTGGACTGTAGGGAGCAGTGAGTTCTCTTTTAATACCTCTAGCATCACAAAATGCATTGAATGCATTAGACATATACTCCCCGTCGCATTATCTGACCACAAAGCCTTCAGTGTTCTGCCTGTTTGGTTCTCAACCATAGCAAGCCATTTCTGGAACACTGGAAAGACATCACTCTTCAATCGAAGAGGATACAACCACACCTTCCTTGTGGAATCATCTATAAATGTGACAAAGTACCGTGCACCTCCAAGTGAAGGACTAGGCATCTCACACACATCTGTATGCACAAGCTCAAGTTGAGCATCTTTATGTCCTAATCTCCTTTTATGAGGACACTGTAACTGTCTACCATATATGCAGTGCTCACAAAACTTTAAATCAGAAAATTTAAGAGACGGTAAGTAGCTAAGGCGAGCCAATTGCTCCATTCCACTTATGCTCATATGTCCCATCCGGCTATGCCACATAGAAATATTCGAAAGTGTTGTTGTTGAGCCACCATACCAAAAGTTGCTAGAAAACTTGCTACTAAAACTAGATAATTGTGGGTTTCAGAACAAAAATAGATACTTGTTTGCATACCTTTCTCTTCTTGTAGCAAGGGGCATTTTCAAGACAGTTCAATTGGTCTTCTTGATGGCAAGGCACACACATGAGGACATTGATGTAATGTTCAGCAGGCTCTATAAGAGCTTCCAAGTGGGGACAAACATTCACTTTCCCTCATTTGATAGAGCTCGGTGGCATGAATATCAGCATGATTACATACTTTAGCATGAAGAGCATACATTGTGTCAACCTTAGATCCTCTGGCAACAACCAGGGCACCTTTGGTGACCTTCCAGAAACCATGACCAAAGCTGGTCACAAAACCTTCATCATCCAACATGCCAGTGGAAATCAGATTTTTCTTGACTTCGGGTACATGCCTAACATTGTGAAGCATAAGCTGAGTACCATCAGCAAATACAAGCCTGACATCTCCAATACCAACAATACTGCATGCATGATTATCCCCTAGAAAAACGACTCCATTACTGCCTGCTGCATATCTTACAAACAATTCTTTGTAAGGTGTAACATGGAATGAGGCACCTGAGTCAATGATCCAAGAGTGCATGTCTGCAAGATCTCCTGCATGGAGAGAATGAGCATCCAAAGTAGAGAGAAATAGAACCTCTCCCTCACTGTCATAACCGTGTGTAGAATGAAGCTCTTCAATCTTCACACTGCTCTTGCCATTGCTTACTGGTACAATTGCTTTTGCATCTGACGCATCAGTGTTTTTGGCTTTGTCTCTCTTATCATTTTTCAGTTTAAAGCACTGCTTTTTAGTATGTCCCTTTTTGCCATAGTAGTAGCACTCAACATCTTTGTTGGAGCGGGACTTGCTCCTCCCTTTTCCCCTTTCCTGAGATTTGCCTCTTTGCTGACTTCTCCCCCTTGCATTTAAGGCATTGTTAGGCTTTACTGCATCTTGAGCTTTCAGCTTCTGCTCTTCTTGCAAAATCAGCCCTGTGATATCTGAAAAACTTATGAAAGTGTTTGCATTTGTTACAGCTGTGGTGAATGTATCCCAACTTTCAAGAAGAGAAATCAAGAGTGCCATACCCTTGGTTTCCTCATCCACCACATATTTTTGATTTGCAAGTTGAGTGACAATTGAATTAAACTCATTGAGATGAGCATCCATGGAGGTCCCTTCCTTCATCTTCAGATTGAAGAACTTGCGCAGCCAATATATCTTTGTGGATACACTCTGCTGCTCATATGTGTCCTGTAGCTTTTTCCACACACCCCAGGCTGTTTTTTCACCATCCACATTCCAAACACTCATGGAGTGACAATTCAATTATGGACTTTGCTGACAGATCAGCTAGTGCCCAAGCATCATCAGATGTGCCAGTGGGCTTCACACCTTTGTGTATAATAGGAGCATGAAACTGCCTGAAAATTAGCACATTCAGGACCATCTTTTTCCACATTGGGTAGTTAGCAGCACCCTGCAACTTTTTAATATTGAGAAGAGAAGATTCCGAGGATGAAGCCATTACAATCAGCAAGAAATATAACCCACACTTGGTACCTGACTCCCTGCAAACTAAGTGCACAGATGCACTTGTAGTTGTGCTCAAAAGTTAATTCCTGCAATTTTCTCCCACTTAACAGTAAATACTGTTTGTTTCCTGCCGGCTGCAGATCCAGAAAAGCAATACTTAATGCATTAATTGATGCTCTGTAGTACAGTACAGCAGTACCTTGATTTGACACAATGTATGTCCCTGCTGTAACAGTGAAAACAGCACTGTTTTATGCACTTTAAACTTCAGTAAAGTGACTGTTTACAGTCCAAAAATTGACTCCGGACAGTACCCGACTGTACTTTCTAGTATAGCAACAGAAATTGACTGTATAACTGTCCAAAACTGTCAGAATTAGACTTTCTCTTGCCTCTATAACTGTGTTACACAGTTTAGAACTTGAATGAGGCAAAAGCCCCTTGACTAGAAGCCAATTTTGAAGATTTTAGTGCACACACAGCTTTCCCAAAGCTCCTTTGATCACATAAAGCATCCAGGTGTTTCCCCCAACACTGATATGCATAACAATGTCAAAAGCCCCAATTCATATGCATCTGCCACTGTCCCGCAAGTCATAAAATGCATCAAATCCTTGCACAAATCAACTCCAATTAGGAGGATATACGCAAATAAGTGCGTGTAGAAGCCAATGCTTGGCTGTGGCTACAAAAGCCCCTTGATTCCACAATTCAGAATTTCTCTCACATTGGAGGCATAGATCTGCAGATCTACCTCACTGAGAACGGAAGGAACCAAAAAAAAAAAAAAACGGGTGAAGCGGGCTGCTATGTCCGAGCTCTCCGGCGACGGCGATGGCGAGGACTTGCACCTGTGGACACTTGGCGCTTATGGCGAATTTGCTGGTGGCTTCGGCCCGGGCTGGCGCCGATGGCGTCGCTGGTGGCTACTGGCCGCTGGCCGTCGGTGGCTGCTGGTGGCGCCGCTGGCTGCTGGTGGCCGCTGGTCGCTGGCTGGCGCCGCTGGCTGCTGGTGGCCTGCTGGCCGCTGGCGACGCCAATAGCCTTGGCGCTGGCGTCGCCGGTGGCCTTGGCCCTGGCGACGAATAGCCTCAAGGTCTGCTAGCGTAGCGCTAGCAGCTGAAGGTACGCTGACGATGGCTGTGCCTAACGATGGATCATCGACAAGGCTGGTAGGGGGCGCTTTCTTGCAGGCTGTCGCTGCTGCCTAGCGATGGCTGTTGGTGCTCCTTGGCTACTGGTAAGACCCACGTTTGGGCACACCCACGAATAGGCTCTGATACCAGTTGTGGAAGGGAGAGTGTGAGAGCACACACACACACACAAGCAGGATAAGAAACAAGAAGTGTGGGGATAAAAGGTATGTGTGTACCTCCCCTAGCACACAGTGAAGCTTTTATATGAAAGGATAAGGTTACAACACTAAGTACGGTGTACTTAGTGTACTAAGTGTATTAACTGTACTTGGGTGGCCATAGAGCCTTTACCCCAACAAAGTCACACCTAAGACCGTGCAGATCTCACCCATGCTTCTGACTATCAGTGGTTCATGCTACAACAGTCAACTGTTTTTCCACGACTCAATCGAGAGCACCCCCCAGTTGGAAAAGTGCCCTAAAACCCATGGCGAGAGATGAGAATACATGAGCAAGCCTTGAGCAACCTTACGACGTCTGAGGCGTAGTGGATATCATGTCATAAGAGATGGGCCTTTCTTTCACATAGGATGGATAAGGTGATCTGCTCCTTTCGAGAGGGGGATTGTCATCCTGCTTCAACATGTATCCACTTGCTTGGTACTATTTCTTTTTGTTTTTCAATAGTATGCTTATTAAGAAATGAAACGTTTTCCTACTGTTCAGTTACAGACAATGGAGACTAGGTCTAGCATTTGAAGGTGGACCCCCTTGCTTGGGGTTATGGGCATTAGTGACCCACAAGAGTGATGGCCTCTCTTTGAGAGGGACATCTGGAAACCACACCCCACCTGAGTACCCAAACATGGGACCAATCAAATGCACAGATTGCAGACCGACCTAGGAACCATTCAAGAGAATGTTCCCTGAGCTTTGGGTGTGGGCCTTGCAACATGCCAAGAGTAATGGAGATACAAGATAAGACGACAAACAAATGAGCTCAGTATGGCTCAATTATGACCTTATAGTACGTCAATAGATAGTCTAAGCTGTTAGGAACCCGTGGGTGCGATCAGAATTGAATTTTGACAACTTTGAAATTTTAGGGTTTTTGGGAGTGATGTGGCAGCTGACACGTGGCAGACTGCCAAATGGAATCTGAGCTGGCAGGTCAGTCCACCTGTCCCACACATGTGGCAGCATGCATGGCAAGTGGCAGGGCATGCAGGCCAAGTGTTTGGCCCCAAATCTGGTAGATTTGGGGCAGGTTGTGGGCTGTCCTCTTTGGGACTGCAGCCCACCAAAAATCTGGGACAAGTGTCCACCTTCCACTCTAGGCCTGAGGGGGGGGCTGAGCCTATAAAAGAAGGCCTCTCCCTTTCATTCCTCACATGAAAATTTCGTCACTTTTCTTCTCCCTCCTTTTGGATGATGCAGCAAAACCTCTCCAGCTCCTTGGGTGCAGCCAGCTTCTCCCTAGGCCATTCTCTCACCTCAGCAGCACTTTCTCTCTACAACAGCACACACTCTCTCTACATCTATCACTCCATAAAGGCTTTCTCCCTCTAGCCTACAGGCTGTTTTTATAAGCTGTTCTCATTCCAGCCCCATTTCCACACTCTCCTCACCCAAGGTAGCTTCAGAGGCATCAAGGACTTCATCTACAAAAGGGTCAAGTCACGAAGGGAGCTTGTATTGTCAAGTTTATCTCATTTACAGTACTATTTCATGTTGTTTCTACTATCTTTCTAGAAACTAGTGCTTGTCTCTAATGTTGGATGTAAGTGGTGATTGTTGCAGGCTTCTTCCTTGTGGATTGGGCAAGCCAAGAGTTGAAACCTGAGCTTGGAGTCCTCCTTTTTGTTGTCTACCTTGTACATATGCTCTTGAGTCTTGTATCTAGGTCCTAGGTTTTCATTGAGTTCATCAGTTTGGAAGGTGCATTGCACCTTGGTCTTGTATCTCCATTTTCAAGAATAAAGTGAGCCTGGATAAGGGGGGGGGGCCGTCTTGGCCCCTCAATCATATTGCATTTTCCAATGATGTCACTTTGTGTTTAAGCTGTATAAGTCTTAATTCCAGCTTAATTGCAAACTCTTAAGTTCAAGTATATGTGTTTGGCAACTCGCAATCATCTCTTTCAAACGCCTCTGCAAAATCCGTTGTCTGAATTGATAGAAAGCATCGAGTAGTTTACAGGGATCCCACACCACAGGATGGGGTCTTCTTTCCAAGGATAAACGGACTAAGATCCTCAGTCTTGAACTGCTGTAACGAAGACCATTTTATGATAGGGCTAGAATTTAGATGTGTGCTATAGTAACCTTGAGATGAGATGCCATGTGCACTGCTCGACTCTTTGGTTTACCCAGATGTTGTAAGTCATTTTGACCTTTTTCACTTTGTCCCATAGTCCGTGAGGCCTCCCGACTGCGTACGTTAATATGACTCTCTCTCTGTCTCTGCAGATTTCTCCTTTTTCCCCTCTTTGCATTTTTAAGTTCATGACTGTTGAGCCGAGATATTATGGCAAGCAATTTTGTGAAATCCCAGTGCTAGATTGGGGTATTTGAAATCGTGCTTAAGAGATGGTATTTATTTGCCTTCAATGATCCATCTATTCTGAGTAAAATGGCTTGAAGGATTTCACTCATCTCTTTGGACTTGTAGAGGTGATACAAGCCAACAGCTAATGTGCACAAGATTAGCACCTGCTAAGGGATCAAATAATGTCTTGGTTTTTCTCTGAGTCACTTTTCCTCATTTGCAAATGCACAGTTCCGTTCTTTGTTATACATGCTAGACACTTGAAGTTTTCAGGATTGACTTGCTGCTTGCCTTGTAATGCAGGCGGAGGTAGAGATGGATGTTTTGAGTATCAACAAGGCAACGGTCAGATTGAAGAGTGACTTTGTACCCCTAATTCGTTCAGGAGGATGGGATGATATTGGTTGCCGGAGGCAGATGGAGGATACACATATTATTGTGAATGATCTAGCTTCTCAAGGGGGAGGTTCTGGAGCCTATTATGGGGTGAGTCTATATAGCCTCGTTGTAAGGAATCCTGCATAGTTTTGAAATGAAGGGCATAGTTGACGTGCCATCCTTTGAAAGCCAGCCTCTGCTTTGTGGAGCTGATTCCAGTAGGTTCTGGATGAGTGTGATTGCATGTAGCATGCCAGCAAGTCAAGGCCCTTATTTTGGTTAGGAGGCCAAAATCCATGTGGGAATCGTGTGGATTTTTTTGTCTGTAATATGGACAAAAAAAATCCACACGATTCCCACATGCATTCTGGCCTCCTAACCGAATTACAAGCCTTGATTTGCTGACAGGCTACGTGCAATCACACTGATCTAGAATAGGAAGTAGATAGTCAAGTAAGTGTTTAGCAGATCCACATATGCTGTGGAGAGTTGGAATTCACTGGTGTTTGTGTTAAGTGCATACTCAGAACCACAAGGTATAATATGACATCCTTATTACTGTAATTATTTATTTTGAGCCTATTAATGTCCAGTTTCTTGTTTGCATTATTGATTCTGTGGTGCACAAACTTTCAGGTGTTTGATGGTCATAGTGGGAAGGATGCTGCTGTGTTTGTGAGAGAAAACTTGCTGAGGTACATTTTAGAGGATGTCTCGTTTCCTTCATCAGCAGAGAAAGCAGTCAAGCAAGCATTCTTGCGGACAGATCAGGCCTTTGCTGAAGCTTGTCATGTCAATGATCGGCTTTGTTCAGGGACAACGGCACTTGCTGTGCTTGTATTGGGAAGGTTAGTTTTTGGTGATTCTGTAGATCAGGTTTGCTATTTAATATCTATAAGCAGCAACCACAGCAGCAGCAGTGAGGGCTCGCTAGGTTGGTGCAAGGCAGGGACTTGTTTTTACTGCCGGTCTTTGGACTTAAGCTCTGGATGAAAGATCAGTTTTCTTGTGATTGACTTTGAAACAGTCGAAGAGGCATTATGATTATAGTCAATTGTGAAGGGACACTTTAAGGCCTCACGATTGAAATTTGTGAATGCTCCTGATATACTTGTAAACTGCTATCAAAAGTCTGTCTGGTTTGTACAGTCCTTTAAACATGCATACGGCGCAAAGTGATCATATGAACCAACATGCATGCAATTCTTCGAGCTTATTGTTTGTTTTTTTGCAGCTGGTCATAATTTGCCTTTAAAGGCTGGAATTCCTGGCATTTAGTTAACGTTATTATTACAAGTGCTTCTTCTATCGGAGTTTTCAGAGCTTGTTCTAGTTGAATAGCCAAGAGATTCTGTCTGAGAATTTGCAGGGGTTTTTCTGATTAGTGGAGCCATATAAGATTCTTGTTCTAGGACTTTCCACAGTGATATGATGCATGGATAAAGTGTACAAGAAACGCTGTAGTAGCCATTAACACATATTTTTTATATAAGCTATTAGATAGTATCCGTATACTATTGCTTTGGCTATTTTTTGGAGAATGCATGTAGATCCATGACTTTGCTATCTTTCAAGGGAATATCTTATTTATTGCAGCTTTGATCTTCTTGGTAACTAGTATGTACTACGGTGTGAGTGAGTACACTGTTAAGTGCTCATCTACAAAAGGTGCAATCATGATTTCTTAAATAGTTTTCCGTGTTAATAATAGAGCCCCCATTAACTTCTAATCACCATAGGGATAGCTATTAACGCTCGTGATTTGATACTCTCATCATTTACTTTCCAAAAAGTTAAAAAAATCTTCTTCATTATTGTGTTTCGTCCTGGCACGAAACTGAAACCTTAAGCAACCTCAAACTCAGCTTCCAAAGGAAAATTGCAGCTTTCTAGTCAATGTGCACTTCAGAAACTGTGCCCAGAGGTGGCTGGAGATCAAATTGCAGCATCAAGAACCACTCTGGAACAAATCGCACTTGGAGAAATACTTTGTTTGGTGGCTGGAAATCTCGAACAGGAGAGGAGTAGTGAAATTGAGGCACACTCGCGAAGGTTTGATAACGAATTTCTACTTTATTGTATGCCTCTCTCAACGATTGGGCTGGAATACAATTCGCAGTAAAGAGAGAGTGTGGGAGAGGGAGGGAGACAGAGAAAACACAGCACTAGGGGCCAGAAAGAAGGGCTGGCGCGTGTGCCCCCCCCTCTCCGCCTCCCCCCTCCCTCCTCTTCAATGTTTGTACAACTGGCTCATAGAGGGAACATGGAGCTGAGTACAATCCTCAATACAACTTAAAGCTCAGGGGCTCTTCTTTTATAGACTAGGCCTAACTCGTGCTTTTCCAAAAGCTAGACCTGCTTTCTAGCCTAAAATAAGCTGCTTTTTACAAAAGCTAGCATTTACTTATTTTCTCCATAACGAAAGCGCCTTTCTGCGCCTTTCTCCAAGTGGGGCACCTTTTATGGGCTTTTGACTCTTGTGGGCCCTCCGTAAAGTGGGGCACAACTTATTCTTGTGCTTTGGCTCTTGTGTGACTTGCTTTTTGGCACTTGCTTCTTGAATTTTGGGCCTTTTTGCACTCTTTATGTTCCTACACATTCAATCACTTTAACCCTTAGAGGTTAGTCAAATGCATGCATTCTATTTCTTGTACTAATCCTAGTCCCTCGTGTGGCGTCCTCACGGTTCTCAAAGCAAAGTAAATAAAAGTTATTCTGGTCAACCAAAGTCAACTTTCTTTGACTGAAGTCAAACTAATAAAGATTCGTCTAGGAGAAGCACCAATTAGTGACAGGAACATTGAGTTTTTAGCAAGGCAAATACAACTTCTATTATCACAGAAGACAGCTGTACTTTCTGTTTGTGGCATCCCAATTTCCCTGGATAAAAGCGTTAACCATATGGCTTCACATGTACTTGTGCTTGCTACTTTGTACTCTTATGTCAGTAGATGATAATGCAACCGTTAGTGCTTTTTACTACCACAACTTACTGCACTTAAACCCAATGAAAATCACAGAAGACAGCTGTACTTTCTGTTTGTGGCATCCCAATTTCCCTGAGTAGAAGCGTTAACCATATGGCTTCACATGTACTTGTGCTTGCTACTTTGTACTCTTATGTCTGTAGATGATAATGCAACCGTTATAGCTTTTTACTACCACAACTTACTGCACTTAAACCCAATGAAAAAGCCAAACCTATAGTAGATCTCTTGTCATCCACTGAGCCTACGTAATCAGTGTCAGTAAATCCATGTAGCTCAAAAGGGATGACTGCATCCTCTCATTTTGAGGTTGAGGGCTGAAACCTCTCAGTGCTCTCTTAAGGGAAAGGGGAAAGATTGCTTTACATAAGATTGCAGAGTATTGCTTTACTTCATATGAAAGATAGAACTGAAATGTACAATATTGCTTGAGGAAAGAATATGTGATTAAGGGGCAAAGCAAACCCCCCGCCCCCGTTCTTCTATATCTAGGCTCTTTATTACAATGCGATAATATCAAGGTGTTGAAGTAAATCTTATCAACACCTTCCAAGCTTGAGACCAAACTGAAAGGACTTAGACTATAGCCGGAGCTATGTACAAGACATGAAATGAAGCTCAAGGCTGAGCATAAGTCTATATACATAAACAGTGTATCAAAAGATAGCCTAGGGGCTCTCGGCTCAAGGGGTCTCCAATCTTGAGGGAAGATGCCTGCACTACAACCACTGCTTCCACACATCAGTAACATTTAGCCAATACTTTGAAAGAAAGAGATTTTGATATAGCTCAACTGTGTGCTTCTAGATCTCTGATGCAACTTCAAAATCTATGTAGAAAACAATCTAAATCTACTAGAGGAGTTGCTGCAGGATTAGAAGTGCTGCTGCGGATTGTGTGGGGAGGAGCTGCACCAGGGAGAAGCTGCTGCAGAGCTCTGTGGAGAAGGGACTGCAGAGAAACAACTGTGTGCAGAGCTGCGTGGAGCATGGACTGCAGAGCTGTATGGAGAAGGGACTGCAGAGAAAGAACTGTGTGCATAGAAGAGGCTGCTGCTGCAGGAGAAGCTGCTTTCTGCCAGAAGAGAGAGAGTTGCTGCAGGGGGAGCTTTTGCAAAGGAGGAAGACTGCATGGGAGGCAGGAAGGAGGAGGCTGAAGAGTATGCACCAACAAGAGGGGAGAGTGTGTGTGCATGAGGGGGGGGGTGGTCATCCATAGATGTAGGGAGGAGCCGGCTTCCAATGCTGGAAAAAGTGCATGCCCAAAATGGCGTGGAGGGCTGCCTCCCTCGGAATTTGGTGGGGTGCATGGGGGCTAGAGTTCCTGCAGTGTCGTGCCATGGTTCATGCATGGCCCACACACATCCCCATAGGCTGCCATGGGTCCTGTGCCACCTCATGGGCTGCCACGTGTCCCATGCCACATGTCAAGACTGCCATGTTATCAAGCGACATCAACATGCCACTTGCCATGCTGAAATTGTGGACCGACGCTACTTGATTCAATACTACTACTACTACTTCTTCAATACTACTACTGTTGTCACCCTTAGGTTTTTGGCAGTAAGCGGGCTAATCTAGGGTTAGTTTCAATTTGGTTGGCCTTCCCACATATTCTATAAGGTCTATTAGGTCATCATCTTGTCTTGTATCTACTCTTTTATGTTCAGAGGGCCACACCCATGGCTACCCCAAACATTCTATTCAATAGTGACTAGGTCGGTATGCATTCTATGCATTTGATTGGTCCCATGTTGGGTACTGGGTGTTCTGGCCTTTACGTTTCTCACACAATAGCCCCCCTCCCCCCCCCGTTAGTAAAAACCACCTATTAAGTAATTAGTTGTTGCGGAGAGGGAGCGCGATGGCCAATTAAGCTAAGCTCTTTGCACCAAACAATTGAGTGTTAAGTCCATCATCGAGAAGAGCTGTTCGAGAAGCTTTTGAGCTCTAGAACGTTCTGCGACAGCGGGTATATATAAGGGATGAGGGGAGTGAGAGAGAGCCAAGGTAGGGAGAGGAATACTGAGGGAGAGGGGAGGGCTGAGAGGGAGGCCGGGTTCTGGGGCAGCTTCCCAGCTGCAATAGATTGTGTCATGGGAAAAGATTTGGCTGCTACTGCATGAACCACTGATACTAAAGTGTTTGATACATGGTCAAGATCTGTATCATCTTGAGAGAGATCTATTAATGTCTATAGAAGATTTCACGGATCCATGAGACAAAGTACCAACATCAAAAGTGACTTACTACATTTGATAGCCAGAGAATCGGGGGAGTGTACAAGGCTATAGGGCATAGCTACATTCTAATACTATCATAAAGTGGCCTTTATAACATCAGCTTAAGATTGAGTGTCTTTGGGGTCTTTGGGTTTGGATTTGAAGTCCCTAATCAATGCTTGCCCATCTCGATAAACGCCCATTTACCTGTCTTGCGTGCTTCCTTTACTTTTGTGAGCTCACTGTTTCTTTGTTTGAGCTGGAGCAGAGTGAGCTCTTTAGATGTCCAAATCTTTGTACCCTTCAGCTTATATCCCTCTGAAGTAGACATGTGCTTGTGTGCTGTTTTGACTGATATTGCAGTGCTCGATTGGGAGAGACTAAAATGAAATCGTTTAGACTTCACAAGCAGTTGTAGCTTGAATGAAGAGATTTTGGACTACTTTTTGATTAGCCTTCTCCTTTAGTGCTAGCCTTCGTCATGGCTGAGTCTGCCCTTCACCTCCGGAGTGTCGACAGAAACTCAGTACAAAGACTTTGTATAAATGGATGCTCAAGTATGTGTGGGTGTGTGGATTTGTATGTGTGTGAGCATATTTTTATACTATGGTCTACACCCACTGTTAGGTGCTGATGATGTCAATGGGGATGTCATAGTAGCTAGTCCCTGCTATTCGTGATGGAGTTTATGGTTTTCAACCCTATGAGTGACTATCATGAGATTGAAACTGTACTATGTTGTGTTTTTGGAGGATGAGTTTGGGGGATTCATCTACGTATACCATTTCCGTCAGCGCACAGAGAGAGAGAGAGAGAGAGAGAGAGAGAGAGAGTTGAACATTGGTATTACTGCTATCTGAGATGACAACTGTTTCTCTGCAGGAATTTGCTTGTTGCTAATGTGGGAGATTGCAGGGCAGTACTTTGTAAGCGTGGAAAGGCTGTAGATATGTCAAGGGATCACAAGGCTTGCTGTACATTCGAAAGGAGACGCATTGAGGAGTCTGGAGGTTTTGTCGACAAGTGTGGTTATCTGAATGGGGAGCTGACTGTTGCGAGGGCATTAGGAGACTGGCATATCGAAGGTCTTAAAGAGTTTGGTGCAGACGGGCCTCTCACTGCTGTGCCTGAGATGCATGAAGTGACACTATCCGAGGAAGACGAGTTTTTAATAATGGGATGTGATGGCCTGTGGGATGTTTTTTCTAGCCAGAATGCCGTTGACTTTGCACGCAAGCAGTTACAGCTACATAATGATCCACTGGTTTGTTCAAAGGAGCTGGTAAAAGAAGCTCTTCGTCGGGATACCAGTGACAATCTTACTGTTGTGATGGTCTGTTTTCAAGATATTCCTCCTCCTCGCCCTGCTCCGACCACAACTCCTGTCAGGAGGAGCATTTCTGCAGAAGGCTTACAAAGTTTGTCAGCTGCCCTTCAGAAGGTTGTGGAAGGATGCATGTGAAGGGCAGCCTAAAAACCTGAGGATTATCAGTCATAAGTTATTAAAATAAGCGAGTTTATGTAGCAAGTAAGGTACCCTTACTTTCATCTTGTTTTCAAATCCTGGACTGGTCTGATGATCTGGAACACAGAATTCTTGGGAAGGTTAGGTTGCCGTTGAGAATTACAACTGTATCATATGCGGCTAGGTTTAATTCCATTTGATACACATCAGTTTTGCCAGAAGGATGTGGAAAGCACTTTGTGTTCTTCTATCGCAAAGGCAAACGAGTGCCACAGCCGTATGCTACTCCTTTCAATCTCGCGGCTCCATGTCTCTCTCCTGATGTCAAGCTATGATTTTTATAGTATCGAGGACTTAAGATTGAAGGAAAGCTTTAGGCTAAGCAGTGGGTATTTTGTGATAAACAATTCTTGATCTGATTCATGGGGGTTGGTTAGAGTTAGAATCTTGACCCCTAATAAGTCCTTAGACACTGATACAAGCGGTGAAGCTAATCAGACAGAATTGGAAATCAGACCGGTGTCCTCTACCTTTTGTTTTCTGCCAGGCAATCTGGCTATCACTGTAAGACTATTCTCTCAGATGATGATGAAAATTGTCTCCATTGATCATAAGCAGTTGACATCAGCCTTCAGAAAGGATTTTAAGTTTCCTATGGCTTTTTCTCTGGATTTATTACATTTGTCTTACAGTTGCTTTTAGTAAGGGGATGTGATTTTCTTGGGTCTTGGTATGCCATAATTTGTGGAATAATATTGTGACTCAACATATTAATACATGTGAATGGAGAATGCCAACTGACTCCACCCTTCCGTTCCCGCCTCTCCTCTCTCTTTGTTCGGTGGCTTTTGCGGGTATAAATATTTAACTTAAGTGTGGGCATTGAGTTCATTTTTACCTGAATACTAGAAGTAAACGATGGAAAGTATGCATAAATCAAATGAGTTTGATAGGACTCCATATGTCTGTTTCATGGTTTAGGACATTGAGACGGCATTGTTAGTGACTAGAGGGTTGTTTTGTTACTTCATGACTGTTATTGGTGAGACTTTACAATGGACACCATGCTGTGGTTGTATCATTCACTTAGGAGTACTTGATGTAGCTTTGAAAAACATTAAATATAGGTACGTGATTTACCGAGTTAGGAAGTAACCTGACATTGAGGCGCATTGAAGTTAGATATCATTATTGGAGGGGATTTGACTTTAAAAGACATTAGCAAGTTGAGCTTGTAGACGTATTGAAAAAATTTGAGGGTGGTCCATGATTGCCACAGTATGAAGTATCAAACCCATATTCTATAGCCGTGTGCTCATGGGACGTGTGCTAGCTCTTCGTCCATGATTACGTGAAGACGCGAATGAAGAAAGAAAGTGAATCTTCAATCACTTGTATAAAGGAAATAGATTTTGCAACCCATAAAGGACTTATTTATTATATGAGCTCGACTAGCCATTCATTTATCCAGTAAAGCAAGAATAATAATAGGATCGCGTTCGACTTGGTTATACTATATGTGGATGTCCCTAATTAGCTAGCAACTGATCTCTCACCTATGCCACCCCCCACTCCATGCACTCTTTTCATAGCTGGTGGTTCCAAACATGTAGCCTTGAAGCTTCACAACGGTTTGATGTCCTACAAAGTCCCATTAAGAACTTTGCCGTGTTTTGGAGTGAGTAGCTAGCACTTGAGCAGTCATGGCACTTTACAAGAGTCTCGGGTGGGGTTTGAACATGTGCAGGGTTAACTGAGGAGATCATGCGCACCATTGGGGTCAAACGAGACTAACCTTGTTTGGCCCCTACATAGATGAGCTTGAGACCTTATTGGGACCGTAGGAGGGGTTGGTAACTCTCTAGTTGGAGATTTGCTTCAGATTCTCTTGTACGTAGATGATGTGGTCTTACTATCTTCCTCAGTTGAGGGTCTCGAACGACACTTAGATGCACTTTATACCTTCTGTGAGACACCAACCAAGGTAGCCATGCACAGAGAGACTTTACCTTGGATGGGTTGCCAGGGGAGGTAGGGGTCATGTTCTCCAGCTTGATCTTTATGGGCGTGAGCGCATGGAGACATAAGGTCTATTGCTACTTTGCAAGGCTTTTGGCACAATGCTGAGAGCCCAATTGATTAGACGTGTACAGGAGTTGGGGTAAGATCAGATCACCTGAGCAATCATGGCACTTTAGGGTTCGAACATGTGCAGGGTGGACACAGGTTGTCATGAGCACAAACGTGGTTGTATGTTATCACCACGGCCTCTATATAGATGAGCTTAAGACCTTTGTTGGGACCCTAGGAGGGGTTGGTTGCTCTCTATCAGATCTTTGTTTCTGATTCTTCTATATGTAGGTGACGTCGTCCTACTATCTTATGATTCCCCTATACGCAGATGACATGGTCTTTCAATTGAGAGTCTTGAGCAACACTTAGATGCACTTCTTACCTTCTGTGAGACACATGACTTGAAGGTCAACCTCGGTAAAACCAAGGTCATAATCTTCAAGACGTCCGAGGTAGCCATGCACAAATAGCACTTTACCTTGGATGGGTTGCCAGTGGAGGTGGTTGTATCCTACACATACCTAGGTGTCTTGTTCTCCGGCTTGATCTTAACAATGCGACTAGCATTACATGCTCGATTGAGTAGGGGTACACCGCACTGGCCAGACTTGAGCGATATTGCTTTCATTCTCCCTAATTATTTTCTATTTTTCCTAATTATTTCCTAGTTTCTTCCCAAATTTTTTGCTTATTCTCTATTTCTTTCTAAGTTTCTAGTTTCCTCTTAAATTTTCTCTTAAGTTCTCAAAATTTCTCCTAGTTTCTTCTAATTTGTTATTCTCTATCTTGTTCTTATTTTTCTCAATTATGTTTCCTCTTAATTTCTCTTAATTTTTTCTTATTATGATTTTACTTTTTCCTTCTCTTCCCCTACTTACTAAACTTATTCTCTATTCCTATAATTTATCCTTTAAGTGATTTTATTACTTTCACTTATTTCATTTTTTCTATTTCCTTACTTTCTCATGTTTCTTTTTATCCTTCATTTTTTCAAACTTGTCTCTCCCTAATCTTTTCCCCAAACCCCCTCTTTTCTCCCTAACTTTCCTATTTCTTAGCTATTTTCCCCTATTTTTCTATTTATGCTACACACCTCAAACTAAACTACACGGAACTAATCCTCCTAAACCTCTCTACACTCCTCCATCCTCACCTCTTACTCCTAACTACTCACAGTCGTACTACCACTCTCGCACTCCCCAAGGTCTCTCTAGATCTTCTTCACTGAACTTTTTATTTTACTCCCCCTTATTTTAATTCCTTCTTTATTAAGGACCTTCACTATTTAGGCTAAAGAACTCCCCCACCCCCACGTGTCCCACTGCCTTCTGCGCCTCTTACTATGCCTTCGTGACTCCGTCAGTAGCACTCTATGCCTCCCGAATCCCGATGCGTAGCTCGCTGCCTTGACTCTCCCACCTATTTGCCGCCCCGATTGTACTTCACTTGCCTATAAGAGGCCTCTCCCATGACTAGCGGTTCACTAAGATACCCCACCATCTAATTCCACTGACATTGGCACTGAGCTCTACCCGGCACGTTGTCCCTGCTCTGCGCTACCATGTCGCTCGTCCCTCGAGCTTCTCTGATTGTTCCTATGTCTGGCTACTCTACTAGCACCATCCACACCTCACAAATTCTTCATTTTTAAAAACCCTTCCTTCTAATTTACTCGTTTTAAACCCCTCGCGAGCCACATTGGCAATCCTTGTGATTGATGGGCCTCTATTTGAATGTTTCCTTCACGATTTGTGGTGCTTGAAAGTCACTTTGGGACCTCTCAAGTCTTGCATCAATTGGTTAAGCTCATAGGGAGACCATTATATAATACAAAATCTCTCTCTCTCTCTCTCTCTCTCTCTCTCTCTCTCTCTCGCACGCTCGTGCGCTTAGAAAAATCAAAATTATATATATATATATATATATATTCATTTCATCATTAACTACACACACACACACACACACACACATATAAATATAACTCTAAATCTAAATAAATAAATATGAATATAATTATAAATATTTATGCTCTGCTCTGCCCCTCCCTTTGCCACATGTCATCATGTGACGTGTCCTCTGTTGTGCCTGCACAGTCATCTGACCTCTGCTCTTCCCTCCATCCTCTCTTCTCCCTTTGCCACATGTCATCCCATGACACGTCCTTTGCTTGAGATGTAACCCCAAGATCATGATCGAGCGGCATGTAAGTTCCAAAAGCTCTGAAGCTCCTTGAACCTCTCCCGAACCTCCAGAATTCAACCCTTCCTTTATAGATAGAATAGATAACCTTCACTCCCTCCATTCCATGGTTCATTCTTTAGTCGTCTTGGTTTTCTCTTCATCTGAACTTGTTGCACGAATCAACAAAATTTTGAATATGCTGCCACATGTGAATTGCTTTCCAACCTATTGTGTATGTAATAACTTCCAAATCTCTCCCAACCTATTGCATACACAACTTCAACAAGCTTGATTTGTTTGAGTTTTTGGTAAGTTTTCACAATTGCTCAAAAAACCCTCCCAACCTATTGCGCACGCAAAAACTTCAAAAAGCTTATTGTTTACTCCTTTTAAAACTTTGTAGTGATTCATAAAAGAGTCTCCCGACCTGTTGCATATGCAATAACTTTTTGAAACTCTCCCAACCTATTTATTACCTATGCAACAATTTCAAAAAGCTTGTTGTTTGCACTTTTTAAAAAATTTTAATGTTTCATATAAAAGTCACTTTACAAAGCTTTCTTTTGTTTGCACTTTTTAAACTTTTCGAGATTTCTCTAAGTCAAATCTCTCTCTCAAAAATATTATAGCTATATATAATATTTTTATTTATAATATAATAATATATTAATAACTAGATTGAAAAATATGTTAATATATAGTATTATAAAAATAGATTTTAATAACCTATAAAATTATATAAACATGTTATATTTATTTTTTAATATTTTAATATTATTTATAAAAAATTAAAAAAAATATATCATGATAAAATATAATCAATATATTCATTGAGCATATATATAAATAATTATTTTAATACTTATAAAATTATAAATATAAATGGGTGAGTACGAAAGAAGAAAATTTAAAATCTATTAAAAGTGATAAATTATGTAAATCATTAATATGAAGAAAAAAAGAAAGAGAATAAGTAAATACCATTAAATTATGATAAATTATAACTTAATTTGATTTTAAAAATATTAAAATTAATATTTATTTTATTAGACAATAAGTTTTAACTAACTAAAAAACTAAATTGAGAATCGATTCTTCAAATAGATTGAAGAATATTAGTGAATCATAAAGTGAGGAGTATGTACAAAATAAAAAACTAGTTCAAAAATTAGTGAATGAATTTGTAAACTCGATGGTAAAAAATATGCATTGGTGAGCTTTTAGGTTATGTGCTTATTCCCCATGGATATGATAATTTGAAGAGGCCTTAAACTTTCTTAGTTTAATGCTCCTGTAAAGTTTCTTACCCATTGGATATCATTTGCGTACTTTGGAATGCATATTTTCTTATTTTGTATCATGCATCATGCATGATTATTGAAAAGTGTGCATCCTTGTGCTTTTAGCCCTTGTGCTCATCTCTGATGGATATGATACTTTGCAACAAGTAAGTTTAAGGCCATTGAAAAGTATCATACCCATCAAATATTATTTACATGGTTGGAATGCATATTATTAAATCCTTATTTTGTACCATGCAACATACTTGGGTGTCGAAAATACGTTTCGTTGTGCTTCTAGTGTATGCTTTTCTCTATTGGGTGCAGTATTTTGCACAAGCTTAAACTCACTTATTGTAACGCCTCTTCTTTAAGTTATCATACCCATCAGATATGATTTGCATGGTTTGAAATGCATCATGTGCATCAAGCATGCATCCTTGGGATTTTAACGTATGTGCTTCTCTCCGATGGGTATAATACTTTGCACACCCCTTAAACTTACTTATTTTAAGGCATGCACAAAGTATCATACCCATCAAATATCAATTCCATGGTTTGGAATGCATATTTACGATGTGAAATTACCCTAAACCCTAATTTCTAGATCTTAAACCCTAAATTATAAACCCTAGACCCTAGATCCTAGATTCTAGATTCTAAACTCTTGACCTTAGACAACTAGATTAACTCTTGAAATTAGACACAAGCTATAAGCCCTAAATCCTAAACTTTCAATCCTAAACCCTAAACCCTAAATCCTAGGTTCTAAACCCTAAATTATAAACCCTCCCTAAATGTTAGACCCTAGATTCTAGCTTATAAACCCTCGACCTTAGACACTAAGCTATATTGCCCTATATCCTAAAACCTAAACCCTAGACCCTAGACCCTACCCTTTGCCTTATACACTTGCCTCAATTTCCTAGACACTAGAGCCTAGACCCTGGACCCTAGAACCTAGATCCTAGGCCCTAGACCCTGAACCCTAAACCCTAGAACCTAGATTTAAACCCTAAATTGCAAGCAATAGTTTACAAAATTTGAAGATTTGTGCATTTTTGGATTCATATGGCAAGTTGATGTTCTCCTTTTCACTAAAGATGTGTGGGTCCTATTTGGTGTCTAGGTTCATCTTTGCATAAAGGGATCTTGCATCTATTCTCTTTTATGAGGGTAGAAAGGGTTTAAGAGGAGATGGTATTCTAAATGACAATAGTTGGCACAATAGGACTAAAGGAGATGGTAGTCTAAGAGGAGACGGTAGTCTAAATGGTTTAAGAGGAGATGGTAGTCTAAAGGACAATATTTGGCACAATAGGGCTATGGTAAAAGAGTAGGGGCCTCCTTGACTTAATAATAGATAAAGGATTCAAAGCAGAGCATATGTATTGGGAGTAGTGGTGGAGTTGGCGAAAGGATGATTGGAAGTCTACCATGGAAATTCTAACCTAGTTCAAACTCATCCTCTAAAGCTATGTATGCTTAAGGAGGTACTTGCATTCCATGTACTAATGGAGGCGTTTAATTGACGAATACAAAAGGAAACCTACAATCTTAATCATAACGGCGTCGATACATAGAGAGAGAGCTTTCTGAGCTCATGAAGTGGGAGCCAATGGTGATGTCAAGCCTAGGAGGGATGCATCAATGTGAAAGACTGCTATAGTGGCAAAAAACCTGTGATAGAGCGCTGGCAACTAACGATGCATGTTGGCCTCTTGGCTATGCCTTGTGGCGATTAAGTGCCACTGAGACTTCTATGGGTTGTGCTTCTGCTCTGATGAGCATGAAGGAAGGTCCCCTAATGTGACATGTGCATTAGTGCATTGACGAGTCTGACGTGCCTCTAGCTTTGGTTCGTGTCCTCACAGCCACCACCTCTGTGGGTCATACTGGGGTTAGTGTTTGTCTAGATGGAAGAGCTCAGTGTTCGTGCTTTGAGTGGAGAGTCTGGTTGCGTGTCCTGATCTCCCCTACATGCCCTAAGCAACCGCTCCTTGTGTCGGACAACCTCGTGGATGAAGGGTCGCCAAGCATCTTTGGATTGGGTAGGTAGGAAACTTGGTAGGGATCCAAAAAAATCTCTAAAAAGACTGTGACAGCGAACTCTGATCTCATAATACACAGGGCATACAATCATCAACTCAATTGCACCCACGTCGAAAGTATAGGAAACACATCTCCCAATGTGTTCCCATAGCACCTAAAGTTTCCTTCTCAATTTGTTTGTTCACCTCACAATATGCGCCCTACTTAAACTTGCTACAAACCAATATACTACCTACTTAAAGTTCTTACTATATATTGAGGAGGTTAATCCCAATCCTGAGACTAGAATGTGTGTCTACCCTACACAAATGAGTATATAATTATCTCTTCTCTATATCTCTATCTTGATATTCCTTATTTGTGAGGTTGCATGGAAAGGCAATGCCATGTGGCACCCCTCCTTGCGGCCTCTCTTATAAAGATAAAAGGCAACACCTATCACTATATCTCTATCTTTATATTACTTATTTGTGAGGTTGCACTCCTCCTTCTCTTATGAAGGTAAAGGGAGAGAGTTTGGGAACTGAGGCAACAAATCCCATGGAAAAGGAGGATTGCGGCAGCATCTGATCACTTTCCTCTTTTACTCAACCAAATCTAGGGTATAGTTTGTCATTTATGGTATGCTCTCTAGGTGTGCCCTCTCTCCTCATCTCTATTGTTCTCCTCTCCTCTCTCCATATTTGTTCATCCTCCTCCTCTTTCTTCCTCCTCCTCCCCCCTTCTCCTCCTCTTACACCCATTGCTTCATTCTCATTCCTCCTCATCCTCCTTACTCTTGTGCACCCCTCCCCAACCCTTAAACGCATGAAATAGTGAAGGAGACTAGCTCTCCACTCCTCCACCATGCAAATCTTTCTCAACCTTGGACTCTTTCTAACCTTGGAACCCCTAATTCTCTTTCAAAACCCTATCCTCCTTCTAGACCCTACAACCTTTCCTAGACCCTTGAACCCCTATGGATGATATAACCTCCATTAAACTTTTTGAGATCAACACTTCTTTTTCATCTAAGCTTAGTTCATAGAACTACTTTCCATGCTTTAGCCAACACTTCTGATGGGAATATTACCCAAGGACTTATGATACATTTGTTAACACATATGCTACAATGAGAAACAACATAGTTGTAGGTGACTAAACCTTGGTAGCTTGGACATGAGCAAAATTTGATAACATTTTGGCACCATTGTCATGGAGGTCGGTGCCTAAAGCGAAAGTGGATCATGGTTAGTGCACATGAGAAATAATACCCTTTGAAAACCATCAATGATACATCTCTCAAGGCAAAGAGTATGAGAATGCTTTCAATTTATGCTAGATTATGAGATTTTAACCTTAACTACATCCTATTACATGCTTGGAAATGGTGACTTGCATAAGGAACTTAACAATTAACCACAAAAAATGACCCTCTAAACCCTCACATCCAATAAAATTATAACCCCCTCCCTTGAATCCTTCCCCATGAACTTTTGTAAACCCCTCTTTTTGAATATCTCAACTTACTCCACTTCTGAGTTTCATCTATCATGTATTTTTTGGGTCTATTATCTCCACTCCCTCCACCACCACTTCTTATGTCGCCATTTTTTCCTCAACCTCCTCCCCTCCACCACCATGTTTTTTGTTAATTTCTCCTCCAACACCACCTCCACTCTCCTTCCACTTCAAGCTATGTCCTCCCCCTTCCCTCTTTCATTTTTTGTCATCTTCCCCCTCTTCTCTTTTTTGTCACCCATCCCACCCATTCCCCTCCTTCCATCACTCTCTCCCCCTTCCTTTTTCTCATCTCTTTTCCATTGCCCCTCATTCTCTATCACCCCTCCTCTTTTTCGTCACACCCTCTCTCTTTCCATTACCCCTTATTTTAGCACCAATTTTGGGATGTAAGCTGCATAGTCATGTCCAAAAAAAGTTGTCAATTCTTGCATTAAATGTAGGGTGGTGAATATATCCTATTCCGTCATGGGCCCGGAGAAGACGGAGGCAAAAAATTGAACCTCCAAAAAGGCTTCTTTTATCGGTCTATAGGGACCAGCTCTTACTAGTGTTGAGAGTGAACAAGACAGCTACTGTTGGTGTGATATGGAAATCTCCTAGTCTGCAATTTTAGCACCAATTTTGGGATGTAAACTGCATAGTCAGGTCCAAAAAAAGTTGTGTCAATTCTTGCACTAAATGTAGGGTGATGAATATATCCTATTTCATCATGGGGCTTGCAGAAGATGGAGGGAAAAAATTGAACCTCCAAAAAGACTTCTTTTACCGGTCTATGGGGCCCAGCTCTTAGTAGCATTGAGAGTGGACAAGACAGCTACCGCTGGTGTGATATGGGAATCTCCAAGTCTCAAGTTTTGGGGTACATGAAATTAGATCATGCTAACGGTAACTCTAAGAGGTTCCAAAGGCAGGCAACATTCTTCATCATAGCTAACTCAAATGCAAGGCAGTGAAAATGCCAGGAGAGTTGCTAGGTAGCATTGATTTTGGGAAGGGATATGATGATACTTTGTTGTGTTATGTAGCATATTAATTTTCATTAAATTTGGGACATGTTAGATATAACTTCATAAAATCCTAAGTCATGAAATTAATATATTACAAGTTCAAGCATAAATAATAGTCGTGAAGTTAATGCATTAAATATTCAAGCCTAAAGAAGAATTAATCAAGACCTAATGCACCGTACCAGAGACTTTGTCCTTACCCTCATTCCATAGACTTGCCAACGTAAGGCCAAAATTTTCATTCTTAAGAATATGTGGAAAGAGCTTACATTTGGCCCACTTTTGGCAAAAAATTTTCATTCTAAAGAATAGGTGGAGTGAAATTGTGTTTGATAAATACAAACCAATGCTCAAGTTTGGACATAAATAAAGGTATCCTTTTGAAGATATTGTAACATATGAGAGAAATGATATTGAAGATACATAAATTTTTAGACATACTATTAAAGACAAATGAACATATAATGGATGAAATCCTATTGATGATACATGAATTTTCAATAGAACTATCATTCAAAAGATTTGATGGATTGAATGTAGCTTTAATACATTATCCCTTTTATAAGGGTGTTTGAGTTTGAGGCTTGAAACATAAGAATGAATCTGTGTTGAAGCCTAGTGGTTTGTTAAGGATATGTGAAACTTATAGTAAAAGTACTTACAATGGAAGGGATTATATCAAGATCCTATTAAGGACATGTGAACATATAGTAGAATAATTCTACATAAAATCAGTGGATCAAACTTAATGGCTCAAAAGCAAAAAAGGATGATGGTGCAACCTAGGGGCTACTCTACGGCACTATGGTAGCAATCTTTGTAGTTACTATCAAAGGTAGTGTAACTTTCTTGTCAAGGAAAGAGACACAAACCACTCCACATGACCTAGAACTGTATGACCTAGGTTGCACCGACTTGTTTCTTTCATGGATAAAAAGTGACCCTTAGGTGATGCTATAGCACTCCCTTTTTTGGTCCATTATTATAGCACAATTGGGGCCTTTTGACCTAATACTAGCTACCCATCAAATATTTGTTGTAGATGTTAGGGGTAATTACCAAACTACTAGTGGTAGTTTTGTCACCACCTTTAGTAATTTAATAAGAGTGTTCCTTAATGGTAGTTCTCCTACTACTACATACAATATTACCAATAGTAGTCCTAATCCCAATGATAGTACACATAATATTATTACGACTGTCCAACTTTAATCATCATTATATCTATGAATGCATATATATAGGTCTATATATATCTATACCTATTTATTCCTCATCCAATATGTTTGCATTTATTTTTGGTGCTTTGCTTACTTTGAAACTAAAGATAATGTGATTTTATTATTGTTTGCATTCTTGTCAAACATGAGGAGCTGGAATGCATAAGAGTTGGGAGGCACATTATAATTTCTGTGCAGATTTGAGCCATTGAATAGCCTATTGATTCTGATTGTTTTCTTTCTTATTAAATCCTTAATTTGGTTATTTCACACCGAACATCGCCATATTAATTCATATTTTTTTTGTTCTAGTAATGTCCTATTGCAGCATAGTCTAGGGTTGATCATACAAGATAAATGGGTGCTCACATTTAATATATTTTTGAGAGTCAGAGGATAGTGGCTATAGACTACAAAATCATCACTTTGAATAAATTTGGTAAGATTCTTCTGATAGAAGGAATAATTTCTATTAGAGTAACGATGAAAGAAAATTATCAAAAGGCTGATACAAGGCTCAAAATCACACTGGTGCTGCTAGGCTTAATAGTCGTAGGCTAGTAGTAGTACTAGTGTATTTACTAAGTAGTGTGCGTGCCTCTCCTCATTAAAATTCATAGTCTTCAAAAATATATAATACATAAGTCAAAATATTCTAATTAGTTTTATCATCCTAATGTTGAAACTGACTTAAATTCATAGTCTTCAAAAAGGTATAATACATAAGTCAAAATATTCCAATTAGTTTTATTGTCCTCATGTTGAAACTGAATTTCTCTTCCTTCGTCTCCTATGAGCTTCAAACCTTTAATCCATTAATCTCTCAAATAGTAAGAATGGTTTTGTATTAAGAGGGGATGATATCTAAAGTGATCTACAAATACTAAGAATGGTCTTATATTAAGAAGTGATGATATCTCAAGTGTTATACAAATCGTAAGAATGGTTTTGTATTAAAAGGTGATGATATCTCAAGTGTTCTACAAATAGTAAGAATGGTTCAAGTGTTCTACAAAAGTATTAGGTACCTCTTAGTGGCTGAAGGGAAGGAGTGATGATATCTCAAGTGTTCTACAAATAGTAAGAATGGTCTTGTATTAAGAGGTGATGATATCTCAAGTGTTCTACAAATAGTAATAATGGTTTTGTATTAGGAGGTGATGATATCTCAAGTGTTCTATAAACTATTAGATACCTCTTAGTGGTTGAAGGGAAGGGGTTGGAAGTATGGGCAAAATCTCTAGGAACTATAGGATGGTTGCAAGAACAATTTTGAATGTCATAAATGACACTTGGGTTTTTCAACATACGGGTAAACTATTTTTAAGCATTCACTTCTTTCATGGTTGATAACACTTTTAATAAGAAGAACCATTTTGAATGTCATAAGTGTTGATGCAATCCCATGCTATGAAGTCTACAGACAGTTTTTTTTCCCCGCATATGGGCGAAGTGATGTTTACGTTACTAAGTTTAACATATCAAGCAACGCATTTGTTTTGATTATTGAAGGAGTTTGATAATAAGACCCATTTCAAATGCAAAAGAATTGTTGTATCAGTAATGGAATCCGCTTTGGAGTGGAAATTCGGTTTCTTTCAAACCCACATACTATTGTTGCATAATGTGAGTATGGCTCCAATTGGAAGGTAAGGTAGACTATAATTCACAATATTGGTATAGTTACACATAGTAACATAAGTTTTATTTTCGAGAATCTTCCCAAATAGTGGTTTCCACAAAGCTATGTTGAGTACCTCGATAAGGAAATTGTGGAAAAGCTCGCTTGCTTTTTTGGGCCCGCTTGCTTTTCCTCACTCGCTCTATCGACTGCCTCTCGATCTCCCTATGCATTTGCTTGCGCTTTCTTTTACCTTTTGCTGGGCTTCCACCTCTGCCTTCAAACTCTGCCTCCACTCCTCTTCCTATACGCAATATAGTACTTGATATAGCCACCATCGAAGCTGTGCTTCCAGTAGTCCAATACACATTCGATCCACAAAAGCACTTGAGCTCGTTTTTGGGATCAGATTGCGGTATCTGTTTGGATGGTTTCCAACAAGGCCAGCCCATAAGGGTGCTTCCCATTTGTAATCATGGCTTCCATACTGCCTGCATCGACCGTTGGCTGACATGCTCAAACAACTTCTATATTAGTTGACACTTCAAAATTACTTATCAACGCGAGTTCTACAGAAAGACATACTCTCCTTATTGCTATTTTTCCATAAATAAATCTACTATGGCTTACATATGTGGCTCTCTTAGATATTTTGGCATAGCTTGGGTGCAAATTGATATTATTCTAAAAAATATACATATTGTTTTTCAAAATGAAAAAAACCCCACAAAGCATTGCAATATACTAAGGCATATACCACAACCATGATAGAAGTTCATTGAAAATATTACTTTGTTATGATACACTTGTTTGCCTCTAGAACTTATATCTAAGGCTACATTAGTCGTATATTGTAACGACCAGATTGGGGCAAGAATAATAGCAAGACAAAGAGAAGAGTAAGGTCTGCAGAGCACATCTTTTCATTATTTAGGTGTTTATAATAGCTTATACAATCATGTCATCAAACAGCTAGTTCAAGCCTTAACCAACTCAATCAACAACATATTAAGAACCCTTATGCTTTAGGTTCCCCATGGCTTCTTTTAAACATGTGGCATATGTGATGTGGCAACCACATCATCACATCTTTCCCCCCTAAAAAAAGAACAGACCTTATGTGATAAGGTTTTATCCTGGAGACATGGGCCATGGTGTTTTTATTGTGCCGATCTGGGCTACAATGTTGCAATGCATAAGCTATCTTACCCACAGCCTTGATTGCCTAGTAGGGACCTGGCTAAGAACTCATTAGCCAATTTTTTTTCTCTCATTAGGTAATGTGCCATAACCAAATCACCTATTTCAAAGTGAATGGTCTATGTCTTTTACTATAGAGGAGTTATTGTCTACTTGGCATTTTGGCACTATAAGATAGGGAGTCTTGCAAGAAATATGTCCACTATTGTACCTCTTTGTGTTTGATCTTATTTTTTCAATCAATCTTGCCTCTGTAGGAAATTCTAGAGGCCTTCCATACAATGCCTCAAATGGACTCAATGTTGTTGACTCCTATAGGGTTGTGTTATAAGCTACAACCACACATGGCAAAGAAACCTCCCACCTGAAGTGTTGTCGGACCATATACATAGCAAGCATCAATTGCACACTTCTATTGAGTTACAATTTGGATGATCTGGGCTAGCAAACTCTTGCCTTACATTCAATTTATCAAACACAATTCTTAGCACGTCTGATTTTAAATTACTTTCGTCATGAGAAAGCGAGTGTTCTAGACATTAATGACTCAGTAAATTAAAGTTCTAAATTAAAAATTTAGCAACATCTGATACAATGATTGTCATCAACAACTATGCAATCATCCACTTCATTAAATAGTCGATCAACACAATGATGTACTTTTTACCTAAAGTAGATGTAGAAAAGGTCCTATGATATCATAAGTGACTAATTCAAATGGATGTGTCATTGACATTGATTGGAAATTTGTGTCTTTGAGATTGAATGAACATTTCATGTGGGCTTCCTTGTTGGTGATTTAAAAGCTTAACAAATAGGTAGATATGCATGTAAAAAATGTTGCATCCTTGTCTAGTAAAACTTAGTTTGAAGCTTTGTCAATACTTTCAAAAAGTCCATATGTCCACCAAACACCCCATCATGAAATGCATGGAAGTAACAATCATGAACTATTGCTAGAACAAATATGCAAGTTTAAAAAGGTGGCTTGTGATGACATAACAAACTATTCACCATCTTAAATCAAGGATTCACAACCCAAGTGATGGAAAAATCAAGAAACTCTCTAAGAATCTGAGTAGTTGAACTAGGAGGAGACTGTTTTCTAGGAACTAAGATGTGAGTAGCATTTTTTTCTAAGAGAAACAAAAGTGAGAAGTGTCTCTAAGTAGAGTGCTATGTTATGGAAAAGAGGGATATTTGAGTACTAGTTTGCACTCCTTCCACTATTGGAGATTGGAAATATTGCACCAAATGGATCTTTACTTTAAACCACCATTATATTGAAATCTTGGGCTAGTTCACGAGTACTCTTCCGAGAGTCCCCCCCTTTCCCTTGAAAAGATATCGATAGGTAGACAATCATGTGGGATGATAATATACTTGATGAGCCTGGCATACCATTATCTACCGCTCATATGTCATTCTCCATGCTCCTCAAGGGAAAGGAAGTACTTTTGATGTAGGTCCAATGTTGAAGATTGTTCTTTGCTGAAAGTTGTATTTGGATTACTCTTCATCTTTTCGACTCTTATTTGACTCTGTATGCTTGTGTTTGCTTCATGGTAATGGTTGGAAGTTGTAGTTCTGAAATGTTCAAGGGTGAACAAACCCTGAACACTACCCTACATCAATTTACTCCCAATTCTTGGGGAATATCTTTGCAAATACTTTATGGGAACAAATCCATAAAGACAAAGTCTCCATGAGCCCAAGGGGATGTGACCTAGGTTAGGGTCTAGGTACCATCCTGACTTCAAAAAACATTGTTCCACATGACTTGATAGGTTAAAATGCAAGGTCTAGATAACGCACACTTAGAGTCAAGATCAAAGACCAAGGCATTCCCATCTGACACTCGTAGTCCCACAACTTAAAGTGGGATCCCTGATCTTGTAAAGGCTCCTAGCCACATGTCACCCGAAAGAACCCAATCCAAGGGTATGGTTGTATCAATCTGCTAGATTATCCTTGCACTTCCTCTAAGGTGACTTACTATAGCTACAATCATGGCTATGGTGGTGCCTTCAAGCTAGGGTTTGGGGACTGACCCATAGCTAGCATGTCTTAGTCTAAGACATGGGCTTGGCTTAGATGGGATGTGAGAGCTAGGGTGAGGGGATAGCTTGGGTGAAGTGAGGTGAGGTGAGGTCGGAGAGAGAGAGAGAGAGGGGGGGGGCAGGGGAAGGGGGGAATCGTGGAATGAAAGGGGGAAGGGAGAGGGAGAATGGAAGGGGAGAAGAGGGCAATGGATGCAAAAAAGTTGGGAGACTAATGGAAAAGAGAGGAGAAGAGAGGAGAGGGGATGGAAAAGAGAGGAAACCGGGCATCTCCATTGGCCGAGGGGTGTCCCTAGTGACCCCTTGGACTTGCTGTATTTGTGTAGTTGTGTCTCTCCACAAAAATCGGAGTGGGGCCTATTTTCCCCATCTA